>NC_064756.1:9821316-10121316 GCF_011397635.1 Epinephelus fuscoguttatus | reverse complement strand
AAAAACACAATTTGCTTTCTTGAGGAGTGTTAGATGAGAAAATGTCTGTCACTGAGTAGCCAGAGCTAGCAAATGATAAACTAAGCTTAGCATAAAGACTGGACACAACAGCTAGCCTGTCAAAAGCATAAACTGTATAAAATAACGGATGTAGCTACATCTCACATTGGTTTGTGGACTCTTGTTTTGTAGCCTCAAGTTCAGCATTTCAGCCAATGCCATCTTGTTATTTGGAGCCAGGAGTGAACATATTTTGACAATAGGTTTCAGCTGTGGATAAGCGAGGGGGGATCTGACTCACAGACTGTAGAAACGTCTCGCAGACAGCCTGTCACTCAAGCAGCTTTGTGAGTCACCCCGTACAGTCATCACAATTGTTGAAATTAGCTACAGAGCAAAACCATTTTTGTACCAGGCTGTAAGCATGTTTATTCCTGCTGTAAAATTGGGCATTTTAACATGGGGGTCTGGGGGATTGACTCATTTTGGATGCAGCCTCAAGTGGCCATTCAAGGAACTGCAATTTTTGGCACTTCCACAGTGGCTCAATTTCTCAGACTCCGAGGTTGTCGCTCGGTCCATAGTAATTAAAATCCACCATCTAGCACCTCAAAAGCTTACGTTGTGTTTAAATGGAACTTGTGCACTCAGGTTTACGACATAGGAAGTCGAGTGCACAAACTCAAGAACTCAAGCTCTCAGAAAATGTCCACTTACAAGGTTGTGAATACCACAACAAGAGGCATTCATTCCAGAACATGGTTAACACAAACCCATTTAAACCCAGCTTTAATGGCTACTAGTTTAGGCCAGCATGTTTTTGTGAAATAATGTAACTCTCTGTGAAACCACAATTACTCATTTTTGCACAGATAATTAGATTTATTTTTTCAACATTTTGACATGACCAGCAGGCTAGGTGTTTTCAGTCTTTATGCTAAGCTAAGCTAATTGCTGGCTGTTGCCTAATTTTTGATGTTGGCCTATGAAGATTAAAGTGATATCTTCTCATTTAACTCTTAGCAAGAAATATTGCATTGAATCAGAGTACTTATATTAATACTTCTTTAAAATTAGACCTTACTACTGTTAACTTGTATATGTCAAGGGGAAAAATGTAATAAATATTGAGCCAAGGTTGGAAGGTGTCAGTCTATTGCAGGTCTTGTTGTGCCTCACATGTATTCACAGAACTGTCAGTCCAGACATGTTGAAAAGATGACAGGGTAACACATCATTATAGATCAGGGAGACTGAGAATCCTACAAGTGTTAATGTGTCAAACAGCAACAGTGCCCACGTTACTTACAATCTGTTTATTACTACACCAGCAGTGGTGCTTGTACACCTGATGATATCATGTCTCTACACAAATCATTTCATTTAATCAAACACTGGCTGTACCGCTCTGCATGAAACTGCTCATCCCTCTCTCGGCTCTTTCATGCTGTTCTATGCACCACTGTTTTCACGTTGCCTCTCTCTCTGCAGTGCACTGCACTGATCTCAGATCTGCCATCCAGTTAAACAGATGCTGACGGCCACCATTATTCAGGAACAAGACTGATCCAAGGTCAGTTCTGTCAGTCCGTTGCAGGCTTGAATTCTAATTAAGGATTTCTCTCTGAGATAAGTGTTGTGCGACTCAGAATCACCACTTTAATAAAGACCTTAAGTAAGCTGTGGGAAATTCTTTCCAGGAATAAGTATGAAACCATTTGGAGAACACTGTGAGGGTCTGAGTTGTTTTTTATAGCATGTTTATTATACTCTGATGTATCAGAATCATGGCTGAGCAGGTGAATTCAGGGAAGAGGCCCGAGTCCTTATTGATCCACATAAATCCGTAAATCAAAGCAGGGGAAGGGGAGGAAATGTATTAAGGGTGAATTTTTAAGCAACTGAAAATAGACCAAACAACTCTACAACTCAATATGCCTGCATGCTGCCCTGACTGTTTACTGCGCTCAGTTTATAATATCCTCATAAAAATGACTGGCAGCTACTGTCCTGCACAGGTTAACTGTTACGCTCCAAGAAACACACACTCCGTGAGCAGAGCCAGGAAGACTCAGCAGTTACATTATCAATCAGTTACTGCAGGGTTTCTGTTTCTGCTATTTGCAAGGGAAATGAGATAAAACCGCTCGGGATACACACAAACATTGATGAGCATAAGGATGCAAATACAGACACAAAAATACACATTACAATACTACAATACATTCTCACGCACAGTCACAGGCTCTTTATATGTTAAAATACAGATCTAGTTTAGTAAAACATAACTCAATAAAATGAACATGATATTCCGGTTCCAGTGTGTTAATGGCTGCACTATCTCTGTACAATCTCTAACTATCCACATTTTGGTTAACAGCTCTCTGCTCTCCACAGCTTTTTCAAAAGCATCCCTGAAGAGAAAAAGACAGGCAGAAATTATGTGGCAGGAGAAATTTCTATTGAAAGAAACCGCCTGTCAGCAACAACTGTAACATGTAAGACAGGCGAAGATGGAGAAAGGGAGAAAAAGAAAAGAGCGACAGATTGCTGTTGCGAGCCATGGCTATGGCAAACAAAGATTTGGGGAGGGGTGAGGAAAGAGAACAGACGGAGAAAGAGAGTTAGAAGTGAGGAAGAAGGAGGAAGGCAGAGAGGGGGAGCTGAAGGAGACAACAACATGAGGGAGTCCCTCAGGAGCCGTGGAGGCTGGGGAATAGAGGGAGGGAGCGTCATAGCAACACAGGGAAAGAAAGAGAGCAGTCAGCTTTGTTTGCGTGTGTGCATACTGGAAAACGAACAGGGTGTAACATGCAAATACAGCCAGTGTCAGTGCTGTGTGTGTGTGTGTACATGTGTAGCTCAAGCAGTGTCTCAAAGGACACTACATGTAACGTGTGCTTGGGCAGCACAAATATGACGAACTGTCAATGGAAAGAAAAGTCTAAAGTAAGGCATCCATCATTTCAACAACATGAAAGACTGTGTACGCAAAAAACCCAAAAGTGCATACTAAGAGTGAGCCTTTGAAAACAGTTCCCGCCCAAATGGAAATAGTATTTTGGAAAGAAACCATTTACATATTATTGTATGCACATGAAAGGGAGAAGACGAGAGAAACAAAAAGACTGGAACAAAGCTGATGGTAAAAGAAACAGATGAGAGAATACCGAAAAGAAAGAAAAGGAACAACTTGGCTCGTCTTTCATTTCTGTCTTTTTATGGCACTTGTACTGTCTCACAGCTGTCCTTTCATCCATTGCTCCCTCTTTAAGTGGCTGCGTGTAATGTCAGTGATTATCAATTTAAGCTTATTTTACAGCTGTACTCGATTTCAATGACTCTGGATGTGAGCACTGAGGAAGAACGGCTGAAATGCAGCATGAAGACACAAGGGGAGCCGGAGAGGAGTGAGGTGGGATGCTAATAAGGGCGAGGCTAAACAGAAACATGTGGCAAGGTGGATGGAGACAGAGACAGAGGGAGGGGAAAGTCAAGAAGGGATAGCAGTGAAGTGATTACAAGGGAGGATGTAGAGGGAGACAGGTTGGAGAGAGCACAGGATGCTGCCAGAAAACATTGTACGAAATATATAACACCGGGTGACAGGGAACCAACGGAGCAATCTACTGAAGTGTAGCCTCTTTCGCTGCTTCCCCCTCTGCTAAAATACACCTGATGGAGCTCCTGTCTTGGTAAAAGAGTGACTGAAAAAAAGCAACAGGAGAATATATTTCACCTGTCTTCTTAGCTTCTCTGTGATAAATTACACAACTGATTATTTGCTACATCCATTATGTTCATTGCAAGTCCCTCTAAGTAAACCAGTCAAATTAAAACCTGTAAGGTTATTGAGTATCAGCTTGTTGATGTCTCACAGAGGGCCATATTCCTATGTTTATGACCTTCGTCAAAGTCAGACCGTCTTGACAGCAAAGCTACCACGTTCATATTCACACCAAGGACTTTCTCAACTTTCACTTGAGTTTGAAAGGTTCAGACATTCCCAATCTGGATCATGGTCTTGATCTATAGCAACCTCTCCATCACCAGCTCTCCTTTATTATTAAATCTGTTGTAATGACACCTTCAAGCACTATCAGAAAAAAAATCATCTGCTTCTGTAGCCTCAATAATTAGCTGTGGCTCATTTGGTCCAATTTGCATCAAAAGTAGCCGAGAAATGGTGACAGACGGTGGTCAGAGTTTACAGAGCACACAGGGAGCTACACTGTGAATTCTAAATAAAGTTCAAAACAGTAAAAACTTTATTTATGGCAACAAGAAGGGACGATTTGGGAAAGCAGTGGTGACACACAGCGACGTGCTAAGCTACTGATAAAGCATTTTAATTTACTGGATGTCGGTGGCACACACACAAACACACACAGTCATCATCACTTCCTGGAGACTTACTCTAACCATAACCGTGACCTCTACTCACCTAACCTAATCTTACTGAAACCTTAACCCAGTCTTCATTCCAGTATTTAATGACTTAAGTTAAAGGGACTTGTGTCTTGTCCCCAAAAGGAAGGGTAGTCCCCACAATGTGACTGTGTAAACAGATTTATGTCCCCACAACATGAGCAATACACGCCACACACAGGAGCACCACTTAAGTCCACTCATGTCCACCCACCACTTCACACGGGCCTGCAGACACAATGATATAATTACTTATTGGTGTGTAAAAAATATTCAGTTGAAAAACAAAACACACACACACACACACACGTACACTTGAAACTAAATCACGATGAAGAACACTGACGAAGAGCCCCATTAACAAAATAGGAACTCTGGAGGAAATTATTGTTTACAACTAATGGGTCATGTAGTCTCTCTCTCTTTCTGTTTCACACACACACAGACACACACACTGGCCTTGTTTGACTTGTGTGGTTACAGTAGGGACATTACATCATCCCCTCTCGTCTCTCAGCATCCACTCTTTACTCAACAATGAAATCACTATAGACGACATACTGTGGTGACACATTAGCATCACTTCTGGCAAGATAATTTCTTTTTTTATTTGCGTATGATTTTATGAGTTAAATCCAAAATGGGTCAGCTGACTAAAGAAAGATGTAAATCATTAAAAAAATTATGGCTACGGCCAGTGCCAAAGACTGATAACAGATGGGTGGTAGGGAAGTGTTTCTAATGTTCACTACACAGAAACTAAATCAGGCACTTGGTCTATCACATTAAATTTGATAATGCAGCCTATCTCACAGGCCTTTTCACAGCAGGCATTTTAACTTGCCATAGTAGAGAAGGTGTTAGTGGTAACATTAGGGACGGCTCTGTTCTATTCAAGTGTCCCAGTGAGCTATGGCAGTGTGATAGTGAGCCAGCATGTGCAAAACCAGGACCCTAAGACTGAGTTAGCTACATGGAGATGAGGCATCATTAATTTTGGTATTTACACCTGTGATTTTCTGACAATGACAAAAGAAAAAAATGATGACAAAAATGGAAAACTGTTCCATCAATGCAAAAACAATGTTTTTAGTGTAAATGAGGAAACAATACCGCATTACAATAACTGTTTTCTTATCTCTTCTTTCTCTTGGGGTGCTTTCAGATCTAGAGTTGTCTTGCTTTGGTCTGAATCAGCAACTAAGTTACAAAGTTGTGTAATTGCCTAGAGTTGGTTCATGTTCTCACGGCAGCATTTACAAATGGACCAGATCAAAACTGCTCTTGATTGGTCAGAATTTCCATGCAGAAAAAAATCGAGGAAGTAAAGCAAACGTTGAAGAAGAGTACACTTGTAAGATAAATGTGACACTTTCTAATGTCACAGTGGAGGGACAACTACGCAGGTTGATTTTAGCGCTGCTCATCGTGGACTATATTGCTGTCAGTGTTCATTTTAGTCAAACCATACAGTTTGAAAATGAGGCGCGGCTCCGACTAGAAAACAATGTTTTGATGCATTGGATGTGCTGAATGTGCATATTAAGGCAGTACAGGAGGAGGTGCACATTAATAATCCTCCAGGACTGTAACATGCTCATGTTTAACCCAAACAATGTGTCATGGCTCAGATTGAAGTCGGAACACATTCTCACCACAAATGAACCACACTAGAGTTTGTTTGTAAACGGACTGAAACCACGTCTTCAACAAGGTCCCCGTCCGGTTGTTTTGGTGCACACCTGAGTGTGATTGCTGTGTTCACACCTGCCCAAATGAACCGCACTGAGGGGGCAAACAAACTTGAGTTCGACTGAATCTTAGGCAGATAAAACTAGACTGTATTTCTGACCCTGGACAGTCACACACTCACAGTGTAGTTTTTGGTTTTCTAAGCTAAAGTTAGCTTGTAAAAATCTAATTCAAGATGCAATGTAAGATTTTTGCTGAGAGTTTGATAAGCACGATCTGTGAGTGGTATCAATCTTCTTACCTAGCTCTCAGAGAGAAACTGTATAAGTGTATTTCCCAAAATGTTGACCTATTGCGTTAATTAGTGAACCATAATCTTTACCAGAACGAGTAATTAAAGTGACAAGCTGTGTTACTGCTGTTACTGCAGAAATGGCTGTGTGACCATTTGAATAAAATAATCAACTTCATTTTAGAGCTATTCTAACCTCTTGCTTTTGCAGGAATACAGATGGGACTTCCATTAATATGCAGACACTAAAAAGCATTTTGTCTATTCTGTTCAATCAGGAAAAGGAGTGACATTATAATTTTTTTTGGATAAATTTAATGGATGAAGTCTCCCCATTGGCATCGTGTCAATCAGGTTTATAATAAGAGGGAAATGTCCTCGTTATTATGGCATAGTTCCTTGTTATAAGACGAAACTTGACTTAATGGAAGCACTTTTTTTTTACCATCTTTCCACTGTTGAATGCATTCTCCCCCTTTTTAAAAAACTTTTCTAACACCTTCACCACTTTTACATACACATCTACATCTCTGTCCCTTCTCTGTGTTTTGTTTTTATCTTTGCCACCCTCACAGTTTATTCCTTTTCACTGCTCTTTATTTTGTTCCTTTCCTCTTTTATCTTTTCACTCTCTTTAACCCATATCCATGTCCTATAATCAAACTCTAATTATCCTCTCCTTCCCTCCCTCTTCTTGCCTCCCTCAGTTTCATTCGTTCCTCACCATCTTGCCCTCCCTCAATAGTGAGCTCAGTGGAGGTTGCATTATTGATAGGCATCTCTATCTGTGGCATCTGCTCCTTCTCTCACTCCCCCTCCCTCCCCCGTTCTCTCCCCCTCTCTTCCTCGCTTAGTGTGTGCCCGGTCTGATGCAGCTTGGCAGGTACTTAGGCCAACATCAATCTTTCATACAAACACCACACACACACACGCACACACACAACAAACTGTGCATATACACATACAGCAGCTTTCCGAAAATGTTTGTGCATGGGGCGCAGGAGCAGAGGGTGGCTACGGGAGGGAGGAGTATAAAAATAACTTTTCCTCCCCCCTGCCTCCCTTCTTGCCTCTGTGATTCTACATGCAGAGGAGACTTTGACAAACGCTACACTGCCATGGAACCCTGATCCGTTTTCAATGTGACACTGCTTCAGATACAAAAGGACGAGACAAAACCTGCATCACGGGTGATAGTGAGCAGAACAAATGGTGATGATAACCCCACCGAAGAGTAACAAAACCTCTCGCAATGTCTCACGCTCATCTTAACACAGCTATTCATTTCCACTTGTGCAGGTGCATTAAAGCGTTGTGAAATCGAGCTGTAGAAAACGGGCCAAATGTACCGAATCACCGAATGAAAATGCTAGAATGACCTACATTCCAGCATATGTAATTTCTCAGTTTCACTGCACTTAATTCACTTTACTGTCATCCCCGATCTCGACAGATAGATCAGCAGACAGACAGAGAGACATAGAGAGAGAGAAATAGAAAGTACAGGCGGGTGGGATGCTGACGGACCTGTCAGAGAGGCAACAGAAGTGCAGGGAGAGAGAGTTTCTCTGATGTTTAACTGAAGGTGATGACACCTGTTTGTTGCAGTGAGCTGAAAGACCTCACCAAAACACGAGGAGAGACATGCAGGGCGACAGAGAGGGAGAAAGCACTTATTCCCTCTCCTCACACTTGCAAAGATGCAGGCACACTCACAGATGGAGAGAGCAAATCTTTTTTGTTTGAGGCAGACAGTGCATATGCTATAAAAGAGCATAATCACATAATGTAGCGGCTGTAACCTATTGGAGTGAAACACCACAGCTGTCACTTCCTTTCTTTCCTTGTTCGTGTGTGTGGGTGTGTCATGAGCTTGTGAATTATGTAGCAATTTCAGGTAAACCTAGTGGTGTAGCAAAATATGGTTGCACTTAGCCTGGGCTGATAATGAAATCAGAGGGTCATTTTCTCTGCAAGATTTGGCATTTAACTGGCAGGAAATTTGCAGGTCAAATTAAAGGAGTATCACGATGTTTCACGACGTTTCATACTCATCATATTAACGTTTCTGTAACATAGTTCTGATTACATTTATATGAGTTGACTTTGTCATGGAGATGTGGAGGGGATTGTGGATGGCATGAAACTTAGGCGAGACTACAGCCGACCAACACACAACATGAATTGTTTTTTAGTCATTGCTGCATTTCCGGCAGCCCTTACAGCAATGAACATGGGTATTTTTAAGTGCTCCTTCACTGCCCTTCCACTGGTGTTTGCGTCAATGAAGGTGTGTGTTCTGTAGCAAGCTGCATTTCACTGCATTTCCAGCAGCATTTAGGTCATCGAACATGGGTGTTTTTAAGTGAGCCGTCAGTGCGTTTCCAGTGGTGATTTTGTTGCCAAACATGGGTAGTTTTTAGTGAACTATTGCTGTGTTTCCAGCAGCATTTGTGTCACCGTATGTTCATGTTTTATGGCTAGTCATTAGTGCATTTCCAGCAGTGACTGTTGCATCATACACGAGTGTTTTTAGGGTTAGCTGTCACTGTGTTTCCAGCGGTATTTGTCACACCGAACATTTATGTTTTTTAGCAAGTCATCAATGCATTTCCAGTGGCGACTGTAGAACCATACGTGGGTATTTTTTTAGCAAGCTGTCACTGCGTTTCCAGCAGCGTTGATCTTATACAATAAACATTTGAGGAGCTACAACAGTGTGCGAACTTCACCCTTTTTTCCAGCAGCAAAAAGAAAAGTCAGTGTATTGATTATGTTTTTTTCCCCCCATCATGTTTAAAAACGTGACTTGTATACACTGGAGTCCACTACCAGGAATTGTTATAATCCCTCAACAAAAAAAAAAATTACAAATCACAAGTCTCGCCTTCAGGCTTAAAAGCCTCTTTACTACTATGGTCCAGAATAGCATCAATATTACCGCAGCTGATGTAACCAGCTGCTCATGTGAGATATTTGAACTCATCCACCTGGGACAGCTGCTAACCCTCACACCTTAACAGGATGAGCAAGCTTTTTCCACAAGAGAAGCATCACCTTCGATTTGGAAGAACAAACCCTCATCGTAGTTATTGCTGCTGCTCAGACACAACAACGTGCACACAGCAGAGTGCTGCACAGCAGAGGTTGCAGGCAAATGAGGCTGGAGAAAATAGCATCATCAGTGAATATCAGGGAAAACACCCTAATGCCTCCGAGCTGAATATCATCACCAGTCACAGGCTGCCTCGCTCATCTATCTTTGAATCCTAAAGAGGAGAGGGGACAAAGCCCATAGTATAACACCTGCTTTCAGTGAGTTTGAGAAACTCCTGGGACATTTTGACAATCTATTAGTTGATTCACTGTCACCGGGCTAAAAAGATGAATTGTTCCATAGGATATTAAACTTGCCCGCCCTCCAGTATCCTTTTCACTATCCTACATAGACTTCTTACTGGGTTGCTTAGCAGTATGATTTCCTGATAATTAAATCCCTTTCTGAAAATCTGGACAACCAACCCCACTACACACTGCTCCTTAAGTCCATATGACACTGCAAAGGCATATCAAGCACAACAACCGTACAACATCCAGTGGATATTTTAGGATAGTTCCTCCTTGGTGCCGTGCCATCGTGGAACTATTGAACTTGACAGGAACTTCAACCCCACATTAACCTCTACCACAGTAATGGGATCTGACCCACCAGACTTCTCCAGCACTGCTGCATGAAATGCATGATCACAGGGCTCAGGAGCTGCTCAGAGTTTTTGACAATGTTCCCAGTTGAGGTCAGGACATTTGCACCCATGCTGAGCATGGCCTGGGTAATGATGACCTCTTACGAGATGCCTGCTGGCCAACAAAACCCCATGAAAGACTGATACAGTGCATGAAACCTACAGTAAGACATGGTGGTTGAAATATTCAGATGTGGGGATGTTCGTCTCTTGTGGAGATGGTGACTTTCACAGGATCAGTGACGCGAGGATCGAAGAGAAACACTTGAGGCATATCATCCCTACGGGAATCAAGCTGTGGTGGAAAGGACTCAGTGACCCCGAACATAAAGCGAAACTATCCCTGTTCTTTCTTGGACTTCAGACTAAGCATACTTAATGCCCAGGAGTGAAGACTTGAATGACTTTGAGATGACTGCCACGAAAATTATTTTTTTCAGTCATCAGTGTGCTTGTGACGCTGCTAACTAGATCCTGTCTGTTGCACAGATCTTTACTTCTAAGCATCTCTTCTCTATAATTCCCTATGTATTTGTGTCCATTCCTTACCAGCTTAATTTATTTCTACCCCATCTTCCTTTAATCCTATCACCAACATCCTTACCTATTACTGCTCTGTGTATCTTTCTCTCTATATCTCTCTCTGTGTTAAAAGCTTTCAGCAACTTAACTAAATCTGACCCCAGCCCAGCCCTCATGGCATCTCATTGTGGCTTTGCTGCACTGCAATTAGGACTTGGGTTTCATTACACTGAGGAAAATAAGCGGGGTGAGGGTGGGGTTGATAGATGGATGGCTGGAGGTGAACAGGAATGGAAGGCAACAGGGGATAGAGGGCGCATCACTAAATGCTGAATTGCAGTCAGGCCCAGACCAAGTGACGGTTCTATCCAGACTGTGAGCGATTTCTGGTCAGTTCATGAGAATAAATAACAATCTTCACATTGCAGCCGCAGCCATAAATATTGACATAGCTAATCCAGTTAATATGACAACAGCTTCACTAAACTGAGCTAATCTCATCCATTGTTTATTGTGCACGGACAGTTTGCCAGAGAGAACTGTCACTACCTGATCCGTACTGCAAACCCTATTAGTTCAAATCCTATCCCCTGACCAATGGGCTATCCTGACCCTAACCATTCGAGGTCAATGCCTAACCCAAACCAGTGGAATGTAATTGGACAATACAAGAAGAAGCAAGCCAGCGTGTCTCCAGGTATCGGACACTTAAGTTTAATGCTTTTTAAGACCTTTCAAGATCATTTTAAACTGATTTTTGGATCTTTTTTCATATTCACACATTGCCAGTATGTGGTCCCGTGCAGAGGTATCAAGGAATTAATCTAATTTATCTACATTTTTCCCAACAGGTAAGTACATGTAGGAAGTAAAAAGACAGCATTAGGTTCAATTTTAGGGGGAACCCTGGGGAAAGATAGTTGATTGTTGAGTCTCACTCCCAGGTTTTTTAAATACCAATGCTTTGACTTTGTAGTCTGACCAAACCCAAAGCGTCTGTATTTGACGAGCTGATAATAAGACTCAGCAATAATCTTTCTCTACAGTTACAAACAGCTACTTTCATGACTTTTGATGCCTAATATTTATGAAAATTAAATGCAAGACATTTCTAGACTTTTTAAGGCCCTTTAGACACCCTGCAGGCTGAGAAAAGGAGAGAAGAAGCTTGTAGTAGGCAGGTGCAAGCAGGTAGCAGATGGTTGGCGTAAAGACTCAGGCCCAGAGTGAACACAATGAACCTGTGAGGCTTAATTTATGGCTCCCTTCCCTCATGCCAACCCAGCATAAGATTTTATAATGCTGATTTAACATTAGCACCTTGCCGAGGGCATTATGATCAAACTGCTCACTGAGAGCTGGGGTCAGAGACAGACTGACAGTGAGGACAAGAAACAGCAACGGAGAAAAAGAGCAGAGATCCTTGTTATTTCCTGCCTCCATCCTGAGATAGACCATCACTCTCTACACGGCCCTGCTCTTTCTCAATCACACTGTGCTTTTACATCTGTGTGCAGCCCAGACGGACTCTGCTCATGGTCAAAGTCTGTCATTATTTCCCTCCCACCTCCTCTCTTCTTCTTTTACTCTCTGTCTTCACTCCCTTCACTGCCTTGTTTGCGCCTCCACTCAACACATTTGTTGCCCCACTCCTTGGTTAAGTCTGTCAGTGTTGCCTTCTTGCTTTCACTATTTCACCTCTCTTTACTGGCTGTTAGTTATCACCTTCATATCAACCAGATTTTATGAATCTGGGGAACAGAGCTAAAAATTGATCTCTCATTGCTTCTTGTCTCACCCACTGCTTGTTATGTTCTGCCTATTTCACCACTCATCTCATCTCTGTCTGTGGTCAGCTGTGTACCTGGCATTTATTCAACCACACCTCCTCTTAATATGTTCAGTTTCCTCTCTCTGGCTTTGCGTTGTAACATCGATATCCGATGTACCAATTATTCCACTGTAGCCTGCTGTGGCAGCATTTCTGCTCCCCTCACTTACTCACACTTTATGTGCTGCTTATGGAAGAGTGGGCAAGCACGGGACTCTCAACACATAGTTGTACAGTCTCATGACACAAGTGTTGGAAAACTAGCATTTTAAAAAACTTCATCATCTAGCCATTCATAGCTTTGTTGTGCTGGGAGGTAATAAGAGTACACTCAGAAACAGTGCCGGATATTTGATGCATGCACATAGCAAAATGAAATGAGTCTCATCATTTCACCAAAGGCTGGGCAGGCTTTAAAAAGCTCTGATATGGAGACGGCTCTAGATTACCTTTATTTTACTGCAGCATGAAGCAGAGGTCAGTGATATTAAACTGTTCTTCTACAGCTGAGTGGATACTGAATTCATCAGACACCAGCCATTGTCATCCAACGTCTGCACAATACTGTCTTGCTATAACAGCACAGCCATAATGTGATATCCTAATGTCTATCATGTGATATCATAGGAACTATCACAATGCACTATGTAATAATATTATGCACATGTATTTCTAATATTCTTCTTAGATGCTCCCTGAGTATTTTTCTTTCATGGCTGATGCTAACAATAGAAATCTCTCTCTGACTGTGAATCATAATCTTCAGTATGCCAAGTGTATATGTGTCAAGTGCATGTGGGATCTCTCTGTCAGTTATCCAGTATACCGGGAAAAAAGTTAAAGAGGCTCATTGCAAAATGCAGAGCGTACAAGTTGTCTGGACACGGTTCACAACATGGAGGTGACCCAGCCAGTGGCTAGCAGCTAACGGCGCTAACAGTGCTTTGGCTGCGAAGACGACATACCAATATCAGTGGTAA
Organism: Epinephelus fuscoguttatus; assembly: GCF_011397635.1. Classification (NCBI taxonomy): domain Eukaryota; kingdom Metazoa; phylum Chordata; class Actinopteri; order Perciformes; family Serranidae; genus Epinephelus; species Epinephelus fuscoguttatus. Next base: position 10,107,828 of record NC_064756.1, on the reverse strand, counting down.
CCTGCTCAGGACACCATCACTCCACTATATCTTTACATAGCAAATAGTGGTTTGCTGTAAAATTAATATTCTGAATGTCACGCACAGAACCTTTAAATATCAATCAAGGTCTGCATGAACTGGATTTAATCTGTCAGACTTGTCTCTTAGTACAGCATGTAGGTCATGCATCAACACAGTCATACCAAAAGCTTAAAGAGTAACACTTTGTGTCCAACGTACATGTTCAGCGGGCATGTATAAAGTGCCATATGGAGATTGGGGTCAGTCTCAGTGGTCCAAATTATCAGACAGAACCAGTTATTTATACATGTGAGATCAGCAGAGCACATCCTCAAGGTCCCTCTAATCTTAACTACCAGATAGCTGGCATCTGTCCACACAAAGTTAGCGACACATGAAGGCCATTGTGGTCCCTCGTGTCACCTTAACTTTACTGATACCTAATCATTTTTTAACCACTGCACTACTGTTGTTATCAAAACAGGACAAAATGTCTGTTTCAACCATTTGCAGCTTGTTGGCTACTAGTCAGATTTACACATGTAATGCAAATAAAATATGGTGAATAAGACCACGTGGTTTACCTCATCCCAAATGTGGATTAATGGACTTGATTTTCATGTCCGCAGTGTTTCAATTCTAAGCATACAAACCAATGCATGTGATACAGTGTCCTGGATATGCACAGCAGGCAGGCCAACTAGGGCCTGGACATACTTGGCAAGTTCATATTTGGAGTCCTGATTCACTAGAATGGAAATTTTAGCAGCTGCAGAGAGACTTGCATTTTACATTTTAATTACAGTTAACTTTGTTCATTATTCCTACAGCATTCAACTTCCATCACTTGTCTGCAGCTATAAAAAAAATCCCTGTGCTGTCAAAATGGTGTTGAACTGACTGGAGCCACGGGAGTCCCACAGTTACCCACAATGCTTCTTGACACCTGTCATCGGCATCACATATGTGTATGTATGTGTGTTTCGAGTGTGTGACTGATGGGCTCGGGTTTAGGGCATAATAAATGGTGTGTGTGTGTGCTGTCCTAGTTTAAGCAGCACCACACATGTAGACTGAGGCTCAGGTTACTATATAAAGTTCATTTGACACAAAGTAGATGTCATGATGCTGACGTTATAATAATTCTATTAGTTTAGTGGCTGATGTGAATAATGTAAGATGCAAAACATAGTGAATTATAAAACATATGCAAAACCATACATGTGCATACACCCACACACATGCATGGAAACAAACACACACGATAAGCAAGAGGGCAAGAGCTAGAGAGGTAGTTTGAACCGTTACAGTTATAGATGAGGCTAAGCAGAAGTTCATCAACAATGAAAGGGGAACAACAGAAGAAAGAAGTGACGCTCTCATTTGTTGTTTACTACCTGTCTCCTCACAACTTGCTCTGATCTACCATCAAACACAGAGAGCTGATGACTGAGGTTTAGGGTCTAAGAGAGTGCCTCTGGAGCCAGCATGAAAAGAGCGAGGAATAGTGGTTGTTGTGAAATATGAAAAAATAAATGCTTTTTCTGCCTTTCTGTTTCTTTTCTGTTTTGTTTGTTCTTCTTTTGACGGCCTTAAACAGCTTTAAAGCCACAGAGATTTGAAACCTATGAAATTCGCTATAGTAAAGAGGCCAGGTGTTTCATTTTAACACATGCTGTAGGCAGAGGTTTAAATTATGCATAGATTTAAGGTCACACAGTGTTCGTGTTTCATAAAGTTTCTACTGTGGCGGATATAATATATCGACATCTGTCTGCCATATTGGTGGAGACAGATTTACATTGGGTACAACAATAAAAACGAGTCCTTATCGTACACAAGCACAAGAGGAGGGTGACTAATCATGCTGATTTACTAAGGATCAGCATCAAATCTCTTTTGCCTCTGAACACTTTGGGACTTGAGATGTTCAACAGATTTGTGTTTGTTCTCACACAGGAAAAGGAACTACGAGGCAGTCTGCTATGCTTAGTTTATATAAAGATCAGATATGATGTAAAGGTCCCAGGTTCAAATGCACGGCAAAGGAGCAATAACATTTGCATCATAAAATATTTATATATACAAGGGTTCCTGAAAAATAAATGGCAATGGGGTTGCGAGGACTAACCCAAACACGGCAAAAGTTTCAGTTTAGAGATCTTAATGTGAATTATCACCTTTATCCGTGTCAATAATTCATACATTTGGGAACATTTTAATATTTCACATAAGCAGACTAAGACTGAGATAGAATTTGGTCACTAGGCATCCTGCATCAGCAAAAGTGTTGGACCAGTTTTGGATTTTGACTAGTTTATGGTACCAGATGAAAAGTCAGTTGATTGTGGAAGACATTACAATAAATTGTCTGAGGACCATGAACACCTGCTCTTCTTCACATGTTCCAATAATCTGTCCAATAGTTGTGAAGACATTGTAAAGTGCTGGACTGACAAACCGAGTGACCTCTGACACCGTCATCATTTGAGCCACATCACTAGCATAGCTACTGGCTAAAGATAGATCCTTGGACCTATACATTTTTATGATGGATTTTAAACCAAAGTACCAGTAAGAGTCATCTGTTTCATTTCAATTCAGTGCTGAGTCAGCAGGGCATGAAAATTAGTATTCATCAACTGCAAAGCTATATAAGTTAAAAAAGGTTTTGTCATCTCCTCGTGTGCCTCAAGAGCATACATGGTTTATTTCCAGCTCCCCTTTCAGGGAAACACAGTGTGTTACCTGTAACATAAATACAGAGGTCTTAGTCAGTTTTAAGAGCCTCTTCACTGTGACATGTTCGCAGTTTTGCCATTTTCCTCCTACTAATTATCATTATGGTTAAGGATTAAATGTCACTACCACACTCCCTTACACTGTAAATGCAGGGATTGTGGTAAACCAATTAATATCTACCTTTGGGGCTCTTGCTGGCTATTTTGGTGTAAAGAAAATGCCTCCAGGGTTATGATTTTGTAACCGCAAGAAGGTAAGCCGAAAGGTTGGCAAGTGTGCGCACATGTGTGTGTGGAAGTGTGATGTCTTGAGACTGCTGCATGATGCATGCACTCGAAATCTGTTAGTTGCTAACCTGCAGAGCATCTCTTATATAATGGCAAAACGCTTCAGTACATTTAAAAAAAGAAAGAAAAAAAAGACTGAATTCACACGCATGCACACTCTTGCACAGTCACTCTCTTTTACACACACACACACACACACACACACACACACACACACACACACACACATAGTGTAATTCTTATCATATAATCGAGTCCCTCGCCCTATGCTGAAGTACTCCAATTTTACCAGTGGCTGAAAATCATTTTCCATGCTTTTGACTATGACAAACATCTTCCCTGCAAACTGAATACAATACCTTAATGATTCCATTACTGTATTTACTGTGGTGGTTGGCAACTGTTCGCCCACATGCTCAGTATCTGCATTGTCTCACCCACTCACAAATGGTTTAGGTGCTGGTGGGAAGGTAGAGAGCCTTCAGTTTTGAGTAGAACACACACAATAATGCTGCTTTACACACAGGCGTAAAAACACCTCTGACTCTGACTAAACACACACACACAAACAGCGAAACACTGCAACACCATCAGGGTTTGCAGTTACAGTGATTTGCAGTTGGAATTTTTCCAGGAATAAACTCCAGTTACAACTTCTCATGCATATTAAAATCCCTGGGATGATAAATATTTTGAGCCCCAATGCAGTAAATAATCCTTAACATATTGAGTATGTTTTGTCACTCTGTGATTTCAAGATGACAAAATGAATGACAAAAGGAAAATAGTGTGAATCCAAGTCTGAGGATGTGGTCTACAAGTGTCCCCCTCCACCCCACAGAGAACAATTAACTGCGCTATTCCCAGTTATTGAGCAGGTTCCTGACTGAGGTATTCCATGAATGGCATCTGTACCATCACCTATTAAATCTATGCACCCACACGCCCATTTTAACGCTTATAATAAAGACACAGGCCTGTGTCTGTAAGGAGAGATGCCTTTGATCGCTCCTCACCGTCTCACCTGCTCTTTCGTTGCCAGCTCTTTCTCCAGCTGTCGGTGTTTGTTGTGCCACACCAAATAGTGGATAGGATAACGACTCTTCTCCGGAGTTTTCTTAGCAGAAATCATCCTCGGATCATAGTTTGCCTCCTGCCCTTTCTTCACTGTGGATTGTAAGGATACTTTGCTGTTAATTTACGCTATATAATCAAACCTATCATCCTTTATCGGCGGTGATGCCCAGCGGCGTATAGGGGCAGCCTTGCGCGTCAGAAACAGTGAATGACTCCCCTGCCTGCTCTGCTTAAAATACACAGCAAAACCCCGTGAAAATCATTTGTAGAAATAAACCCCTTCGTTTGATTGTCTCCGTAGATCAGGCTACACCTTTATTTCTTAACCACCCGTTCCTCCACCTCTTGCCTCCCTCTCTCTTCCTCCCCTGCCTACTCTAACACATCTATCCTCCTCCTCTCCTCCCATCCGGTGGTGACTGAGAAAGATGCGTTGACAAGCTGCAATGAAATGTGCGCACAGTCAGCCAATCCGCTGTCAGGGATGTAGTGATAAAACATATGCCTCGTAAAAAAAGAAAGAAAGATGAGAAAACCCGCAGAAATTATATGTAATGTTTAAAAGGAAACTACAGAGCACATCCCCCTACAGGAATCTTATAGTAGTGATGGACTGTGGAGATTTTAAAAAAGTATACATAGGCTGCTGAAACCTTGTTTGTGTTAGATGTAATTGATAATTTGTTTTATTCAATTAAAATCTATAGTTTGTCTCTGACTGTCTAGGTCCCTATCTAGATCTAGGTATGTTTTATTTTGCCTATTTATAATTTTTTTTGTGTGTGTGTGTGTATGTGTATTGTATTTGAATTTATGTGTTGCTGAAATGTGATAACAAGAACAACAGAAATATCACCACTACTACAACCCTATTACTACTTCTAATCATAGCCTTATATTATTGTTATTCTTTATACTAACAATAATAATAATGTATATGTTTTATGGATCTGATAGTTTCATAGTGACATGAGTCTAAGTTTTGTTTTAGTAGCCTAAATACATAAAACTTTTGTTAAAGGAACGTGCTCTATAGTATGGGTTTTGAAAGAGTGTTGCTAGTTTGCCCATTAAAAAAGTAAAAAATAAAAACAACAATTAATTATTGAAAATTTTATTTAAAAAAAATACATAAAATAAAACAAAATTAAATAATATGGAATAAAATTCAATTCAATTCAATTCAATTAAATATCACAGATGCAGAATCTGCAGAATGTAACATTTCACCAGTCTGTAGGCCTTTGTTGCTTTATAAAGGAGATAACATGTAGGTCAGGATCAATAGGATGTCTCACATTTATATTCTATTCATCTGTCAACATTGTGTTGCTGAAATGTGATAATAATAACAGAAATACCACCACTACTACTAGCCTACTACTAATGTACTTCTAATAATGGCCTAATCTTATTCTTGATAATAATAATAAAAACAAAAATAATTTATATTTTATGACTCTAATAGTTACATAGTGACATGAGTCTAACTTTTTTAAGTATCCTAAATAAATAGAACTTTTGTTAAAGGAATATGCTCTTTAGTGTGTGTTTTAAAGGGGACTGTGACCATCTGTTGCTAGTTTGCCCATTAAAAAAAATAATAGAAATAAAATGAAATTATCATAGATGTGAAATATCTGCAGAAAATAACATTTAACCAATCCTTAGGCCTTTATTGCTATATAAAGGAGATAACATGTAGGTCAGGGTCAATAGGATGTCTTACATTTAAATCCTGTTCATCTATCTGAGTTTAAAATAAATACTAGTGATTTGATTTTTTATTGCTCTGCTTTGATCAGTCTGTGAAACCCAGCTCACCTTTAGCATAATGACAGGATTATTCTTGCCCCCTCACCCCTCCCTGCCCCTCCATAGGTAGGCTGCAGGGATGTTGGGTGTGTGTGCGGAAACTGACAGGTAGAGAGCTGCCGTCTCTCGGTGAGTCGCAGGCAATGCAGCGAACAGATTTAGTAAATATTCCGCTATGAGGTTCATACAAACAGCCAGATTAACCATGTTCGCATAACTTGCCTCCACACTTGAGTTCAGTGGTGGACGTGGGCGAAGAGACCTCAGGAACAAACGGGAAATTCAACTGTCAGCTGGCCGGGAAAACCGATCACACCACCCGGCTTCCGGGGATTCAGGGGCCGCATCGGTTGACTGCAGACGTCGGTCGGTAGCTCGGGGGAGTAAAGGCGAACAACCACATCATCGCCGACATCCACCTCTCCATTTCAGCGACTTTCGAGATGTCGAGGAAGCTACAGAGGACAGAAGTCTGCGCTGACTGCAGTGCGCCAGGTAGGGAGGAGGAAAATAAATCAAAAATAGACCACTACACTGGAACAATACATCGGGAGGGCGACACGGTGGGACAACAGCACCGAAGCTGCTGTCACTGTCAGCGGGTCCGCAGAGCAGGAAAACGGCCAGGGCTAACCAGCTTCGCTTAGGCCCCAAATAAACAGTGAAAAATAGGCGTGTTATCACAACGGGAAAACCTGAGGCTAATAGCTGCTAAACATTAATTGAGAAGCTTGATATTCATATTCAGTTGACCGAGGCCATATGTGAAGGCTACCAGCTTGTTTGCTGCAGTGGACCATCTGAGTGTCAGATTTATGTCGCTTTCCTACTTCAACAGACGTTTGTTTTGATTTTCGTGACCGGGACAGACTTCTTAACGCGTTAGCTTAGCATTGCTAACTAGCAGGCGATTTTGACTCACTGCGTTGCTGGCTATTATTAAACACTGCGCCTACCCTCAGTGTATTAACATGCACTATTATGAATATATTTCAACCCCATTATGTCATTGTTAGTGCTCGCCCGCGGCGTTTTGAGATTGTATACCTGGCTAAAGTTGCTAGCTACACCGTTAGCTAGCCTAGCTAACTTTTGCTAAACGGCAAGTTATTGCTGAGCCGATTCTGCTAACGCGTCAGCTACCAGCCTGTCGCTTTAGCGGAATCTGACATTAGTTTTTGGTAGTTTCTGTACACTGTTGTAAATTCCGGACAGATATTACCTACTTGAGTTGAGATTTCTACATAATATATATTTCACTGCATTTGTAGTCTCTTCCACAGTTTACAGATTGAATTGTCACCAACGCTGAGGGGATTTACAGGAGCACATTCATGTGAAAGCCACCCAAATTGGAACATTTAGCTAACCCGATTTAAAAGAATAAACAACGCTATATTAAACTTCAAGTGCCAGATAAAGCTAGTGTGTTGTCCATGTTGCTGTGCATGAGTAAGTGTGACCACTGCAATGAGCATTCACATTTTCAAGTTACTTTTACCTCGTTTGCCCCTGTCAGTGCTTGGAGGAAAGTGAGGAGGTGATACCAAATAAACCTTGGGGTCCTCTTCCGAGCATCTACCTTGCACATGTAGCCTCACATGTCCTCATATCTAGTTTGAAGCACTCGATTATTGGTGTGTATGCGTGTTGCCAGCATTCATTCATGTGTACATGTATTACAGCAGCTGCCCTCTTCACAGCTGCTCCCCCTGATAGCAGTGTGTTCAAAACTGTCATAAGCTTTAGGGTACTACTGCTCAGTGTTCAGGATCCTGCTGACTACACCTTGCTTCTGCTTTATGACCTGAACCTATTCCCTGCTACTACTATATGCTTACCTTCCTGCAGTCTGTCCTCCTGCCCCCTCAGTTGCATCTCCCGCTTCATCTTCTGACCAGCACTAACCAACCCCAGCTGAATGTGTTTCCTTGAATGCCATTGCCATTAGAGTATTCATGTGTGATATTCCTGACAAATTTATCCTGTCTGGAAAAGGAAAAGATGTGTGCTCATTGTCAAGTAATTGTCTTTTTACATGGGTTTCTCTAGATGAATTTCCTGATTTTTCATGATAGTGTTTAGCTTGTTGGTGTTGGTGTACCTGTAACTAGCTGTAGATTTCTTCTGCTACCATCAGCTCTTTGCATGTTGCTCCTCCTTACGACGACATGCACACACACGCAGTGCGTTCTGCAAAATGCTGACCTAGCCACTGGTGACAGGCCACCTCCCTACTACCCAGCTTTGTATCATACTGGGGGATAACTCGATGGCATGGCTACAAAGGACGACTGATACTCCCAGTCCAAGCCAAGCCTCAGGAGGCTTTAATGTCACGCCGTGGCAATCTGCACGGTTTATGGCAACAATGAATCATGTTGTCATGATGGTAAACTCTTTATTGAGCCCAGATGCAACTGTATAAGAAACTGAGAGTCTTGTGCAAGCATTTAGAGCAGTGTGACAGTGGCGTCCAATTCCTTTGTCGTGTTGTGCTGTCAGGTTCTACTGTTGACGTCGTGACTGGTGTTTGGGCAAGTTCAGAAAGCCAAATTTAGAGGAAGTAGAAACTGTGTGTGGGAATGCAATCAACCTACATGTTACTCCTGGGTATTTAAATGGTTATTTAGAGCTGTGAGGCTCCTCCGGTGTGGAATATGAATTAACCTGTGATGAGTTTTAGTGTAGAAACTTAACAGTTACCAGTCAAATTACATAAGTGCAAGCATTAGTTTCAGTGTTTATTTCAGCAGGAGTTTTCCAGCATTTAAATGCTATCATTCACCGTTAATACTTATTGTTATACATGTTTTTATGCAGCCTTTAGTGACAGTTATAAAAACAAATGTCAATGCTGTATCGACGAATTAGGCCAACTTTAGGCTAAATTATGTCATGCTGCAGATTTGGCCAATACTCTGCTGCCAATAGTCTATTCAGGTCTAATAGCTTAATGGTGTAGCCTCATATTGATCCAGCGAGCCAAGCAGATAGCATAGCCTGTGGGAGTTTTTATATTTATTACACAGATTAAGGAATTAAATTGCTGCAGTCCGGCCTTTAAAGCCCACGGGCTACTGTTCTAAACTAGGCTATAGCTCTTATCAAAGCCATTTTGTATTTGCTGCTACTTTTTCTGCAGGCAAAAAGACTTACAGCATGTCAGTTCATCTGATGATGGACTATTTTAGCTCCATTAATACCCTAAGCCCAGACAGTTTTATCCAAGCCCGAGAGTGACTAATACAGATAGTGGATGTGTGTGTATGTGTGTGTTGGTGAATACATCATGTAAGTGTGCATATATTTGTTTTGATATTGCAGACTGTATTAGTTGTGAGCTGCTCATCACATCAGGGTCCTGAGGGCATAAACATGACCCAGACTCTGTGACTCGTCTGCCAGTGTCAGTAGACTGGCATTGGCTGTAGCTGCTTCCCGTCTCATCCTCACAGCATTCACACTCATCTGCACTGATGTCTTGGGTGGAACAAAAGTGATGTTCCCACCAGAATTTTGTATGTCACTGCAATATCACACCGAACAGACTAAAGCAAATACCAGATGTTGTTATGGAAACCTCAGGCTTCTGTCGAACACTAGTAGATCTGACATTTGGCTCAGCCAGTAAGGCACCACCGGTCTTATACCAAGCTGCTTATGACTGAAAGGTTAGAGTTTGCATGGTGTATGTATGTGTTTAGAAGCATGTGCATTTTAAGGATGTTTCCTTTATCTGAAATTGAAATGTCTTCAAATATTTTCTCCTTTTCATGTACTTATATTTACATACTTAGTATAACCAGTAATATATGATATGGTGAAAAATCTTCTGGACTTGTGTAACCTTGACTGTAACTTCACTTTAACCTTCAGCCTGACTTAACTGCACATGGTTTCCTGCAGTTTGGTCGGTACAACATTGAGCCCTACATTTGTAAGCACTTCAATCAAAGCAGGACTCTGTGCATGTATTGGTTTATCACTGAGTGGCAATTCATGGAGTACACTGAGCTCAGGGGAGCTATAGTACAACCCAGCATATGGAATATTCAGTGTGTGTATGATCCATCTCTATACCGTATTTGGTACTGCTGCATGGCATTTTACAACTGTAGCTAACAGTTTACATAGGCTGGCTGATAATTCAGTGTTATCATTTCTTCATGTTATCATCTTGATATACTGTATGAATGCCCCAAAATTCAATTTGTTCTAACTGCCCAGTCCTTACTGTGAAGAATACCTTTTTTTCCTGAAATTCTCCCAGTTACAACACTACTGTGTTTTCACAGCTCTTTGATAAACTATAAAGATGCATATCCTTTGAGGATGACTTTGCTTTTAATGTGTATTATACAATACTATAGTATATAACAGCACGAAAATCTGTGAAATTCAAAGGACTTATAATCGTAATTGGAGTTTTGGTGACAGAAGATCACCGTACTTAAGCTTTATGCTGTTGCTCAGCTCTACGTTTGTCATTCTGTGCATACATATCCACATATTTCATGAAACACTTCTTATTGCAGGTTAGCAGCTGAGAAATTAAGACTAAAATGAGCATATGTTGGACTTGACCTTGAATGAGAAAAGAGGTCTGAAAGGAGCATGTGTTTGACTTGACCTTGAATGAAGCCTGGCCAGAGTAGCAGTGTCAGTAGAGCACATGTCTGCTTGGAGGGAAAAAATGGCACCGCAGTGTACTGTGGTAGTGAACTGTAATTTCGCCCCCCCACATACTAATACTTGCACATTGAGGGTATTATTGTAATCCAGCCTGGACTAATGTGACTGTTGTGATAAAGCACATAAGATTCTTTACAATGCTTAAAAGTCTTACCACCACACACAGCGTGTTTATAAGACTTGTAATACCATTCATCTGTTTCTCTTTGCCTGTAAGACCCGGGCTGGACCAGTATCAACCGAGGGGTCCTGATCTGTGATGAATGCTGTTCAGTCCACCGCAGCTTAGGCCGCCATATCTCCATAGTCAAGCACCTGAGGCACAGCGGATGGCCTCCCGCACTACTGCAGGTAAGACTGAGAGATGAAGAGTGAAGGAAAGGGAAATTAAGTTAGAGCAAATGCAGTACCAGAGGCCCAGAGTACTACCACAGAGAGTGAGGATGCAAATCCATTCCCACTGGTTTCTGTGTTTATGAAAAAAAACAGGTTCTTATTTTCTTTATTTATGCTAATTCTGCGTATCCATCCTTTTGTATAAATATATATTTTAGCTTTTGGTCGCCAAAGCAGTACATTCAAAATATTACATTATGATGTTGCAATTTGGGCTGCAACGCGACTTCACTCACCATAATATTCTCATTATTCTCTTGCATTACTGAGTCACTACTGTGTGTGTATGTTCTAGATGGTTCAGACCTTGGCCAGTAATGGGGCCAACTCCATATGGGAACACAGTCTTCTGGACCCTGCTCAGGTACAGAGCGGTCGGAGGAAACCCAACCCCCAGGACAAAGTCCAGTAAGTATACTCCCTACAGGCTCAGAATACACAAAACAAAACTATCACACATCTCCCACCAGTCACCTTTGTTGGGGGAGATTATTGTCCCTGCAGCACAGGATTGCTATATAATCTTTTTGGACGTCATTTGTGTTTGCAGTAGTGAAGAGCAATTGCACCCAGTTGTTCTGTAATGCTCTATGAATAGTTGTCTCCTATGCATGGATCACCTTCCTAATGAATATTGCTCTGTTCTCATAGGGATTTTGTATACCTAAATACAGGATATGGTTTGTCTTTGTAGCTTTTTAGTGCTTCTTTTGTGGTGAAATGTGGCTCTGGGAGTGTCCTGAGATCAAGAATTGGACCTGCAGGAAATAGTCTGTTCATTTCACTTAATTTGTCATTTCACAAATGTGTAGAAGCACATTGTGCACAATCTCTTTTGAAATATACAACATTGTATACTGTGTTAATGTCTGTGTATAACAAGCAGGGAACCATTAGTTACCCATCAATTCTGGCTTATTAAAGTAAGATGGGAAGGAACCCCGCTCGGGCCTCACTGAGCAGCAGCAGTGTTGCTAAGGCGTGTAGTTCTTAGCTTAGGACTTTTTCTTTGATAAGAGAGTGGGATTTTTCTCCTAACACAAAGAATCAAAAGGAGAAGGAGAAAAGTGACATCAAAGCATGAAGTGCTTTTCAATCAAAATACAACTCAGCCGTTTGTAAAAAAGAACATCTGGCATTCAGGAAAAACTTAAAATTGGACTGGACCTGGCCTGTAGTTGCAAATATGATTTTTCTGACGTTTGAATTTCATGATGTGGCAACAGTCTCGTAACCTACCAGCTATCGGCCTGACAGTGATTTAGCCTCGGGGAGTATTTCAGGGGTTTCGGTGTAGCCGGTGGATATCAGGGCCAAGACTTCCTCTTCCGACCGCTGCATATTTCAGCTAATCTCTGTAAACAAATATCTGCATTGAGCTGGGCAGTATATCAATATGATATTATTATCTTGATATGAGACTGGGTACCATCTTAGATTTTGGATATCGTAATAATTTAAGTGTTGGATTTCCTGGTTGTGAAGGCTGCATTGCAGTAAAGTGATGTCATTTTCTGAACTTACCAGACTGTTCTCGGTGTTCTACTTTTGCCTTTACCCACTCAGTCATTATACCCGCCTCACTGATGATTATCCATCAGAAATCTCATTATGTTTATTTTGTGAAAGAACCAAACCTCAACCCGAAAACATTGTAACATATTGTCGCAATATCAGTATTGAGGTATTTGGTCAAAAATAATGTGACATTTGATTTTCTGAACATCACGCAGCCTTGTATCCATATATGAATGCAGACAAATAAATAAATAAAGCTTAGATGATAGCTGATGGGTTATGATTGTGGATTTCAGCCAATGCGTTCCGCCTCTTTTGCTCTCCATACGGGCTGTTTACCTGCTACTCAAATGTGATTGGTCAACACTACTCCAACAAGAAACAGACTACAGATGGAAACCAGAAAGCCACTGATAACAAAATGTTGTCCAGTTGCCTATATTAATATGCAGATATCTCTTTATAGTGATTACGGCGGCAGTAGCTCGTAGTGGCCATTTTAAGTCTCGAGTGTGGACAGGTAGCTGGAGAGGTGCCAGTTCCTCCTCGGCACTGCTGAAGTGCCCTTAATCAACACACTGAACTCCTTCCTGCTCAGAGCACCTGACTATGCGGCAGCCCGATTACTCATCTCTCCAGAACAAAAATAGCATTTCTATACGTCCTGTGTGTGCATGTGTGTATATTTTTCGCCCACTGTATGGGTGTGTGTGTAATGAAAAGATAACAGTGGAATGAAAAAACAACAATTTCCCCATCTTCATCTTCTTCACCTTCTGCTCCTGTGCAGTCCCACTAAGTCAGAGTTCATCAGAGCCAAATACCAGATGCTGGCCTTTGTGCACAAGCTCCCCTGCCGCGATGATGATGGCGTCACCACCAAGGACCTCAGCAAGGTGAGGGCGCAGTATTTCACAGCAGAGGGGTTGAGAATGTCAGCGTAATTAGCCTATATGGACGTTGCCATACTGCTGAACTGTGTGTGTAAGCACAAAGGATGTTTCATTTATAGATGTCAGTGGGAGACCTTGCGTATAAAAACATGTGCATGTATACACTCACACAAACACACACTGATAAAACCCTCCCGGCAGGCAGTGATCTGAATGACACAGCAGGATATAATAACGATCTCTAATGCTGTGGAGCTCCACTGGGTTAATAAGGGGATTCTGCCTGTTTCTGTCTCTTCATGATGTTTAATCTTTACACCCCAGACACTCTCTGTTTCTATCCCTCTCCTCTCTACCTCTCCTCATTGTGTCTTCATTAGCAACTTCACTCAAGTGTGCGGACGGGAAGTTTAGAGACGTGTCTTCGGCTCCTGTCCCTCGGCGCTCAGGCCAACTTCTTCCACCCGGTCAGGAAAAATCTACTCGCTGACTCACTCCATTTAGCAATTAGCCATGCTGTTCAGTTACTCTCTTTATGCCAGGCCTCTTGTCCTGACTCTGTTTGTGTGTCTAACTCCAGGAGAAAGGCACTACCCCGCTCCATGTGGCAGCCAAGGCAGGTCAGATCCTGCAGGCTGAGCTGCTGGTGGTGTACGGTGCAGACCCCGGAGCACCTGACATCAACGGACGCACACCTATGGACTACGCAAGGTACAAAACAGTGGAAACACACTTCTATGATAACACAGATTGTATTTAAAATGAAATCTAAAATAAAATCTCCTGTGAGAGAATGGTGAGGGAAGAGAATAATTTGTGTTGTGTGTCTGTGTTCCAGGCAGGCGGGTCATATAGAGCTAGCAGAGCGGCTGGTAGAGTGTCAGTATGAACTGACGGACAGACTAGCCTTCTACCTTTGTGGACGGCGCCCAGGTAACCCACTGCACCAGTGTGTGAGCACCTCACAAGCCCTTAAGCATAGTTAACTTCAGTGACATTTGTGGTAGATTGTATCCAGTTATTGTGTCTCCTCTCCTCTCCTCTCCTCTCCTCTCCTCTCCTCTCCTCTCCTCTCCTCTCCCTCCCTCTCCCTCTTCCTCTCCTCTCCTCTCCTCTCTTCTCCCTCCTGTCCTCCCTCTCCCTCTTCCTCTCCCTCTCCTCAGATCACAAGAATGGCCATTATATCATTCCTCAAATGGCAGACAGGTATGGACTGTGATATTATTGTTTTGTATTAACATGATAATGAGTGTCTTGCATTTGTATGCATGGTGTGGTTTAATTGCATGAGGTATCTTTGTTAGGTCACTTGAACTTTGCCATACTTCTATGACTGCTTCTTTTCACTGTGTCCCTCTGGCGTGGAATTATTGACACTGATGCAGTTCAGTGTTCTGACCAGAGGGTGGCACTGTAGTACATATAACCCCACCCAAATAAGGAGTTTATAAAAGGAGGTCATTGACATCTCAAAAGAAGCTGGTTGTTTATTTTAAATAGTAATCTAAGGATTAATTATTACAGGTGTCTGCATTTGTTTAGATCGTTGAGATCTGCTTAGTTTATTAATCCTAAACTGCAGGTTTGATTTGAGAGGTACAGAAGTGCAGAGTCAGGTTATGATAAATCAAGCTCAGTAGCACTTGGCTCAGCTTCTTTCAAATATTTGATGGGTGCTGGGTTTTCTCAGCTGAGCTGAGTCAGAAGTAGCTTGAAAAGACACTCCCAAATGTACACGTCAGGCTGCTAAACTGAGTGCACCTCACTATCGGTTTGTTACTGAAGTGGGTCTTACTTCTGAGCTGCTATCTAACTCCACTTGCATCTGTTCTGTTCTGGTGAATGGTTCCTCTTGATAATAACAATTAAAGCTGTTTTGATGTGGCTTCTCTACCCCTCTTTCTGTCTGTTTCTTCCTTTTTCTCACTCGTCTTCTGTTCTCTCCATTTCGCTGCGCTTGGTGGAGCCAGAGCTCGTCCTAAGTGCCCGACACAGAGGTATCTTTACTTTCCTTGTTCCCTTTTTCCAGAGTCTCTTCCTTTATGTCAGTCCCCTCTGTCTGCTACCCCATCTTTTGTAGATTTCCCTGTTGTGTACCACAATAGGCCTATCTCGTCTGCAGCAGTTTCACAGTGGGAAGATTGGTAGGCCTTAATCGGTCGTCACTAGAAAATGGACTTGCACAGCTTTTCTGATGAAAACAAATCTAGATGACTTGAAGCTGTTAGGAAATAGAGGGCCAGAGGACTTCCTGGTGCTCAGGAGAATGACCACACCAATCATAACCATATATTCACATTGCACATGTGCATATATAATTAGTGAACAACCCTGGCCACAAAAAAAAACCAAACCAAAAAAGAGCTTTTTCTCAAGTAGCTACCTAAAATAAAATTTCAGGATATGCAGGGAGACTTTTGACATGTTTATATCTGTGTAATAAAACTTAATCATGTCTAACATATTTGAGACTTTATCTACAGAAACAGGTTTTAGCTGTCTAGCTGTAGCTTGAAAAATCAGACGCACCATGTCACTTTACCAATGACTATATAGAGATGGACGATGCGTCTGTATTTTCTTCCACTGTACAAAAATGAAGCCAAAATATCCCGTATATGGCTGCTGCCGTCTTGCGTTTGTGACGTCATTTGGAGCCAGAGTTGTTGCGGTTGCAATCGTGAGCAACACCATTGATTGCAAGCACACCGATTACCACAGAAAAATAAACACTTGAACATACATCAGCGTGATAAGAACTTCCTGAAATGACAGAAACCACCTTATGGAAGAGTTTATTTCATGTGTTCTTTGATCTTTTAGCTCATGTCCCATCCACTAACATAAGGGGCGGTGTTTATGACCTATACTGCAGCCAGCCACCAGGGGACAATCAAGATATTTTGGCTTCACTTCTGGGCAGCTGTCATGTCGTTGGTCTTTACAATAAAGCCTGTTGACTGTACAGAGAGTTGCTCTCAGGTTGACTTGGCTCTGATGGTCATCACTATTACATCAACCCCTTTCAATCTGACACCCGATGCATCCCACCTTTAATGCCCTCTATCTCCCTGTGCCCCCTCTCTTTAGCCAAACACCCTTCCCACCTCCTCACCTCTTGCTCCTCTCTCCATATCCACGTCTACTTCCCCCCTCCCTTTGCCTCTGTCTCTATATTCCACTGTATCTTCGTGGCGCCTGGATGACTGTTGTCCTCTGTGTTTTTTAGTCTGGACCTCTCAGAATTGGCCAAGGCTGCCAAGAAGAAGCTCCAAGCGGTGAGTTGTACATTGGCTTGTTCATTCACATTACAGTTGTAAAGGCAGTGCTTGCCTCAGTCAAAGTTGTAGTCTTCACACAATAGATTTAGCCAATTTTCTTGTGTCTTTGAAAGTGATTTAAAAAGTACTTGGTAAAAAAAATGGGCAAAAAAGTTGGTCGGTATAACAGACAGATTTTCTGCTTGTTGCCAAAATAGTGTTTGTCCTCTCCAGGGCCATCTGTTCAGCCCCACAGAATGATACAAATCCAAAATCTGACAGCTGATGGTTAGTTATCACCAGTAAAAGGACTTAAGTCACAAACTATGACACAGAAGTTTTAGGAAAAATGAAAATGCGACGGCATGTCAAGAAAATCTTTTCAGCCCATATGACTGTGGATTAGGTTGTTTTAATGTCTGTATTCTGCTCTCTTTCATTTTCTACAATACACACCTGTTGATATATCCGGGGTCAATTTGTTTGTCTGTGTGGCAGCTCAACAATCGGCTCTTTGAGGAGTTAGCGATGGATGTCTATGACGAGGTAGATCGCAGAGAAAACGATGCAGGTGAGCCTTTTCTCCTCTTTTCTTTTGTCGTCTATGAGATAGACATATCAGTCTTGTGCTTTGACTTTTTCCTTATATGGAACTGAGATGTTGAAAGAAATAAAAAAAACACTCCCACAAGACATCACTGACATGAACTTTGAGAAGAAAAGGAGAGAAAATCACAGAGAAAATAGGTGTTGAGAGAACAGAGTGAATCTGAAGAATGGAGTGAGGAGAAAGGGAAAATGACTGTTGAAGAGGAAAGCCAAATGGAGTGAGTGAGTACGGGAGGAGGAGAGACGAAGTGAGGAAGTGCCTCAGAAATTCTTGAGTCTCTCTCCTCCTCCTCGGCTTTCTCGCTCCGTCTCCTCTTTTTTTTTCCCCGTTTCTTCTCTCCCTTTCCTTCAGCAGCAGTAGCAGTCAAATTGTGCTTTCTGACAGAAGCACCGCAGGTAAGTGGCAAGGATACAGAGACACACACACACACACACACACACACACACACACACACACTCAGCCACAAAAAGGGGAGGGCTCAAAGCACAGCAGTGGATTATAGGGGCTGAATTTCAGTTTTAGGATCTACTGTATGATTTTTACTGTGCTTTGGTTATGTCTCTCTGCATGTGTGGGTGGATGGACTGCGTGTTTGGCTGCCCATGTTCCATATTACACACACGCATACACACACACTCACACACAGACTTATTTTTTGCTTAATGTTTGTGTCTCCAGTGTGGCTTACAACCCAGAACCACAGCACTCTGGTCACAGAACGCAGCGCAGTGCCCTTCCTACCAGTCAATCCTGAGTACTCTGCCACACGTAACCAGGTAAACACACTCATTCATGCACAAACCTACAGTTCAGGTAGCATGCATACACTCATATACACTTGTATTAGCTGATACAAATGAATGCATAATGAAATTGAAGATAGTTTTTACCTGTAGACAATTACGAAACTGAGAAAAAGAAGAAACCAAAGAGAGAGGATTATAGCACATTGTGATATCTCAGACAGTAGACAGTGTATGTGTTTTGGTGAGAAGCCGAGAATGAGTGTGAAATTGACAAGGGATGTTCTTCAGCTGTGAAAGAGGAGGAAAGATGTAATCCATCTGTGTTTCTCTCTCCCCCTCTCTTCCCCTGGCTTGCGCTCTCTGTGTGTGAGAGAGAAATCCCATATGTCCTCTCACATAGTTTCTCCTCATCTGTGTGGCTCATTAGTGTAAACATTGACTTTTAACACGGGTATACACACACACACACAGAAAAAAGCGCCGGCATCGCCACGTTTGCTCTGCACTGACTGGGCAGTTCACTGTGGTCAGTAACTGCTGTCTATTTATGGTGGGAAACAGAAGAAAAACACACTCAGACACATTTAGAGTTGAACTTTTCTCCTTCTTTTGTCTTAAAAAAAAGTGCGTTATGAATAGCATTGTGTAATGCTTCTAATTTAGCACTTTGATGAAAATTGACCTTTTTAGTTTCCAGTATGCCAGCATACTAGTGTAATTGCACGGTTTATGTTTCTTTCCTCATGTTTGTGTATGTGTGAGCACACTTGTGATGGTGTGTGTGTGTGTGTGTGTGTGTGTGTGTGTGTGTGTGTTGTGAGTGTTAAGTATGACTGAGTTTTTCCACAGCACATGGTCGTTGACCACAGTAGTCACACAGACTGTGAACCACTGACTGTGGGCTGGATTGTATCTGTATTCCATACAACTGATGATATAACTTTAAAGGGATAGTTCAGATTTTTTAAGTGGTTTGTATGTGGTGCTTATTCATAGTTTATGTATTACCTGTAGTAGATGCTGGTCGGTACACCCCTAGTTTGAAGAAGCAGGCAGGAGTCTGACATGTAAACTAAAATATGTACTGCTGTGGATGGGATCAGCAATTAAACATATTTTAGCCACCTAAAAAAAAGTCACACCAAACAACACACTTTTCAATGGAGTCTGGCTTTTAAGAGGGTGATCCAACAGCTTCAGTTCCCCATTGGAAATCGCTGTATGAGGGAAAGGTAAAGCAGTGAAAACCCTCTCAATGTAGCTTAAACTTAAACTCAGTAGAGCTTGAACTTAAACTGATATTGACTGCTTTAGGTGGTTAAAACACGACTGACATCCGCTTAATTTAATACACTGACCATGGTGGATGAGTAACTCACAAACACCACTTAAAAATCTGAACTCTCCCCATAAGAACCGTACAGTCATTTTCAGACAGCCATGCCACTGTGTGCACACGAATACATTTTATAACCTAAGCTTTAATTTCGGACTTGTTTCTTTTTCAGGGTCGTCAGAAGCTGGCTCGTTTCAACGCTCGGGAGTTTGCCACGCTTATCATCGACATCCTGAGTGACGCCAAAAGGAGACAGCAGGGGAAAGGGCTCAGCAGTCCTACTGGTGAGACACTGGGAGGAAGTGACCGAAAATTAGGACGGAGAGCGGAAGGCAATTATATAGCTTTTTAAGAATGGGGAGGGAAAAAAAAGCAAGCAGAGTTTTCAAAGAAGAAAAAAGCCTTGAAAGTCTTTGAAAATAAACATAAATAGACATGGGTCATTGAAAGTGCTTTATATATTTTGTGCAGAAATAGAAATTGAAGTTGTCTTGATATTGCCTTCATCACTGTAACACAGCACTACTGAGAAGTGAGCACACATTTAAGCCTCTCTCTTTTTAGTTGTTGTCTGTGAATTATTTTAAAACTTACTAGGAATTCTCAATGTTTGATCTGTGTCTAAAACTATGCCTGTTGGGTCTTTGAATTTGAGGGAATTGGGCCTGGGAATTCAATGAATCCTTGATTTTGATATTAAAGAAGGTGCAGGAACCCTGACAAGGTGGTATAACTTAATCGAGTTACAAATATCAGTCTGCAGTCTTTTTTATCTCTGCAGAGATGGAAAGATAAAGGAGGGTTGATAAACTGTTTATGTGACAAATGTAATAAATAAGCACATTTTCTGTCAGATCAATTGGATTTGGGCATAGATGA
Organism: Epinephelus fuscoguttatus; assembly: GCF_011397635.1. Taxonomy (NCBI): domain Eukaryota; kingdom Metazoa; phylum Chordata; class Actinopteri; order Perciformes; family Serranidae; genus Epinephelus; species Epinephelus fuscoguttatus. The sequence goes on along the minus strand of NC_064756.1, from coordinate 10,087,571 downwards.
TGACCAGCATGACTACGACAGCGTAGCTTCCGATGAAGACACAGACAGCGAGCTTACCACCCAGAACAACAACAACACACAACGCAGCAACCGTGCAAAGGTATAGTACTTGAACACACACTACTTAATCTGAAAAACCAATGTGCATCGGGCCGCATGCTCACTTTTCAACACTATTCAAGGTAAAATCTGCTAATACACACATCTGCACAGGCTGACGCACTAATGACTTTTAAATTTTACACAACAATCGTCCTCTCGCACGAACTATTAGAAAAGTAATTGCATCAGCTCGCAAATCTCTTCTATGGTTTCCTCTTTATGACTACTTGTCCCAGCATGCTTTGCGGGGAGTGGTCACAGTCAGGGCTGCCACATAGCTCCTGAGTGACATCATCAGCTATTCTCGGTCCTTGTCAGAGGGGCATTGTTCATACAGTGAGAGAGAGAGTGTGTGTGTAGTGAGAAAGAAGAGAAGAGAAGAGGAGATTGAGCGAGAGAGAGAGAGAGAGAAAGAAAGGGAAAATGGTGCAGAGTGGGAATGGTGAAAATGACAACGTAAACAACAGCTAACCCAGTAACTATCTCCTTTTTCCCGTGGACTTGTTTAGCTCATTGGGCAGAACTCAGCAAACCACAAGTCAGAGATTCCACTCCTATAGCCACTCCAGAAATATGTGCATCCATTATAATGTTGTGCTCGTATCAAATTGCATTGTGTGGCGTTATCTACAGAACTACATGGAGCCGTAAGAGTAAAATAGAAGTGGATTGGGCAGGAGGTAGAAGAATTGTCAATGAAAGACATATTACATGTTTTGCTTTTAGGGAGTGGTATAGAAATGTGTTTGAGCATGCTTCAGGGCCACAGGAAGTAGGGGGCAGATGGTGCATTGAGAACAAGAACTGAGGCTCTACTGTCTACATGTGTGTGTGTGTGATCAGCTGTAGTACTGGCCTTCAGGCTGAAGGCCAACGCTCTTCCCTTCACACAGTTGTCCACTCTGTTTTGTCCAACTCAATAGGCACTAATTCACTCATCCCCATATTATCTGTGCATAGAAACGGCATACATTACACACTGTATAGAGAAATAAGGTGTTCCACACTGGGTTTAAAGCCTGGAATAACTTCACAAATCTCACAATGTTAGTTTCCTCACTTTGTTTGTGCCTCTCTGTCCACCTGTCTGTGTTTCTGTCTTTCTTTCTACCTGTCTGTCCGCCTGCCTATATGTCCTGTCAATGCAGAGTATGGACTCATCAGATTTGTCAGATGGCCCCATCACCCTGCAGGAGTACCTGGAGGTGAAGAAGGCTCTGGCCTCCTCGGAAGCCAAGGTGCAGCAGCTGATGAAGGTTAACAACAACCTGAGCGAGGAGCTCCGGCGGCTTCAGAAGGAGGTAGGGCCATATGGAGGGGGGGTGAAAGGATAGGCAGAGGCGAATTAGACATAAAAGGTCAGAGGGTCAGCCCCTGCAGATGAGAAGCACAGAGCAGGAGAGAGAAAGCAGAAAGTGGGAGTTAAGCTTATATGTCATTTATTTATTTATTTAGTTTTTATCTCGTATAATAGTAATAGAGAGCAACAGGGGGCAGGGAAGAGAGATGGGATGAAGCTAGAAAGGTCAGCATGAATTGTGTCGTAGAAAGGTTGAGATAACCTAGTGGAGAAGTCGGATTATAAAATCAGATAGAGGATGACGCCTGACTAAGGGGAGGTATTGAAGAACACACAAGGCAGAGTGACAAAGACAGGTTGGCAAAATGAGAAGCAACAATTGATTCAGACAGAAGGAGGGCAGGATGATGGAGAGACAAGTGAATATTTTAATATCTTTGCAAGCTGATGTATTTTTCCTGACAGGGTGTCATTTTCCCTACATTGTTATCTGTCGAAGATATATTCAGTTACAGCTTTTCAGTGTTATTTAATAACGAGAGCATACGTCATTGGAGGGTGCTACAGATGCTCGTCATCATAGTTGTCATTTGTAGTTTAGACAGCTCTCGCGTAATAACGTTCATTTGTGGTTCACTGTCGCTTCATTTCGTTTCCTGTGAGTCATCATCATTAGCTCATTGTGTTCATCAGTGGCTGCCACAGCGTCAGATTATGTGACCCATGATTCATTCATGTGTTTATTTTTGTAACTTGATTGAGGATTCAGTTAAGCGTTGAGGCAAACATGCACTGTACAAGCAAACATTTACATGTGCACACATTGCAGATAACAAATACTGCGGTCAGAACAGTTGGTAGTCAACAGTGCCTCAGTGCAGGTCAGCCCTCATTTCCCCTCATTGACCCCTGAAAACAATCTATGCATATATACAGGTATGTTTCCTTCCACCCCATTCCTGAGACCTAATCCCTGCCTCGACATGTAACCTATTGAAATGTCTTCCCTCCCTCCCCAGTACTGATATGAGTTAATATGTATGAGCTTGTGTGAGCCTTTTACTGTACCTGTGATTGTGGATGCTTGTCTTTGACCATTCAGTTGACCCCCCCTCCCTTCCCTTCAACCTCCCCGTGTCCCTCCCTCCATCCCTCCCTCCATCCTCTCATCCCTCCTTGCTCCCTTCCTCCTCTCCTGTAGATCACGCGGATGCAGACAGAGAACAGTGCACTGCGGGGGGGCCAGCAGGCTGGGGGGGCAGCTGGCCATGGGGTAGGGGGGCCTGGTGGAGGAGGAGGCGGAGGAGGCCACTGGCAAGGGGGTGGGATGAGAGGAATAGGCGGAGGGGGTCTGGGTGGGTTTGGGCCAGGAGCGGACCCCCCGGGGCTGTCGGTGCCCTCCTCAGTCGCCCCCCACTCCCATCCCCATCGAAGGGACCGCCAGGCCTTCTCAATGTACGAGCCAGGGGCAGCCCCAGGCCCTACGGCCCATGGTCCCCCAGCCCTGGACTCCCTGGCAGCCCGCCTGCAGCCCCTCAACACACCCAGCGTAAGTTAGAACTCCCCCGGCCCCTTCTACTTCCCACCTGCCTTTTGTGGCCCTGATTGCCTCTCTTTGGCCTGATTAATGGGTGATAGTCCAATCCTGATCTCTCCGTTCCCCTTCAGCTTTATCTCTCCCTGCATCTCAGCCCCCAATCCTTCTCTTTCAAAGGTCCAGTTGTGCATGACCCCATTTAAATGTTTAAGTGTAACACTCATTTGTTTAAAAACAATTACTCGTTAACCTATGATTTTTAGCACCGCAAAGGGGAAGTGCATAAGTGTGACGTTAAGGAGAAAGATGAAAAGTAGGGATTGTGTTGTCTGTTTGGTTGCCTGGCGACGCCTCTGATTTCTCCGCTCTCAAGCCTGCTGTGCACCCTTTAACCTTCACATTTTCAACCCTTTTTGACCTCCCAGATAGCTCTCCTGCTTCTGGACAGCTGCTTAATGTAGGAGTTTGATGTCACAAATACGCAAGTGCATTCACACGCACACAAAGGAGAGAGCAGTTTTTTTAGCCTTTACACGTGTCCATGCAAGTGTGCTGGCTTGGCTTGACTCTGTTTCACCCAGCACATCAGCCCAGCACAGACAACACAAGAACAGGGCTACGACTTTGAAGGTGTGTCTTTAACTGTCTTGAGTCGCTGATGTTTAAAAGCAGTGCCCTCTTTTACTATTGCACAGTGCAACAGTTATTGGTAGCCAGTTACTTATCATCATGGATTTTCAGGCTGTTGTTTAGAATTTTCTTGGCATTTGCTGCTTATTGCTTAAAAGACAGAGTCTCAGATGGCGAAAGCAGCAGGGGCTATTTAAACACGTCACTGAATTGTCGGCGAATGTCGATGCTGAATCTTCCCTCAATGATGATGAAGCCGATCTGACGTCACTGCAACCTGCTTGGAGGTGGTCGGTTGCGCTCTGACCCAGAGATGCTTCATCTCAGGTGCAACTCTGCACATTTAAATTGGTGATGAAAACACAAACCAGTGCAGCATGGTTTGACCCAGCATGACCAAAAGATCCAATGAAAAAGCCCTATTGGTCTGTGAACAGTCTTTTTTTTTATAAGGAGGATAATATGGCAACTAGTAGGGCTTTTCCATCTGCACTTTTGGCCGCACCAAGTCAAACCATGCTGCAATGATTCATGTTTAATAACCAGTTTAAACATGCCGAGTCACATCTGAGATGGACCATCTCCAGAGTTGGGTCTAAGTGGCCAGCTGCCTCCAAGAAAGTTCCAGTGATAGGCTTTGTAATCACTCAGGTATAATTCAGTGTCATCCCTTCTGTTATTCAAGCAATAAGCAGTAGATGCAAAACCATAACAGCCTGAAATCCATGATGATGAGTAGCTGGCCACCAGCAACCTTTGCACAGTGCAATAGTAAACAGCACTAAAGAGGGCGCTGCTTTAAAATGTCATTGACTTGAGACAAATGTGTTGTATGCCCTGCTGTATGGAGGTCCCTGCCACGCTGTGCTGATGTGCCGAGTCAAAGTGTTTAAAGCAAAGCCAGCACGTGTGTGGAAAAGGGCTGTAGGTGACCAGTTACAGCATTCAGCAGCATTTAGTCTACAGCAACAACTATGAAGCTACAGTATGCAGACACACAACCACCCACCACTACTGTCAACCTCTCCATGGAAACCTTCACCACAACCTCCAGTCGTGTCCAATTCACCATCTCCTTACACAAATTTACCTGTTTGTCTGTTTTCTTTCTGTCTGTCTGTCTCTTCACCTGTCTGTCCCTCACTCACTGCAGTGCAGCCGTGCATCCGCTGGATGTAAGCATTCTGTCTGTCATTGCATTGTTTGCCATTTCATCAAAATGTAGGATTCTCTCACATGCAACTTTGCACCACTTCTGCTTACTATGCATTCTAATAATCGAGATCAACATTAGTGTAAAATATGTGTGAAGTTCCTTCATAGATGCTCTGTGTGATGTGTAGCTCTTCATCACCAGTTAGTTTAGTCGACAGTGTTCTTTGTACGTCAGTGTTAGATAACTTTAGAGGCATGTAGTCTTGATGGGATGATGGGTGAGCTGCCGAGTTGATCTGCCGCTGCTCTCACTGGCTCATTCATCTTGTTTTTCTGCTGTTTATAAAAACATCTCCTCTCTCTGTCCCCACACTCTTTTTTTTCCTATTTCTTCATCCATCTGTCCGCTAATCTTTCATTCCCCCTCTCCATCTCTTTGTCCACACATCTCTCTTTCCCCTCTTGTCTTTGTCCCTCCATCTCTCTCTTCCTCTCCCCATCCTTGTTTTCCCCTCTTCCCACAGGTACGGAAGGGTGGCTCAGGGGGTCCAGCACCATATGGAGGCCAGCATCTGTCTGGATCTACAGAGATGGGCAGATACATGGTACATTCTTATAGTTTGCAGTTTTTATTCTAGAGTGATTTACCTTGTGTTACCTTGTTATGTCAAAATCAGTCTCCTACAGACACTGCAAGAGCTTCTGCATTTTATTATGGAAAACTTGTCCTCAACTAACTTGGGCTTCACATGTTAACATCCCAAATCACTTGCATTTTCACAGAAGCAACTACAATTAATCTTTATTCAAAAGAAACGAACTGATGATTTGAAACAGCTTTTAAAATCTACACAATTTAGCTGACTTCTTGTTGAAATCATCACATTCACTGGGAACAAATGCTTGAACTTTGTGGGCGGAGGTGTCCGTGAAGCTCGGGAGTTTTGGAGAGGTGGGTGATAATTGCACTGATGGAGCCTGTCCTCGCTCTGTTTCCCTCCCCAGGTCCCCAAACCAGAGAAGCATGGCAGTGGCACTGACAGCGACTATGACAACACACAAACATACGACCTCTCGCTAAGGTCAGACACACTGCAAGTCACTTAAACACAAGGATGAGTGTGTTTTAACCTGTAGCAAGTATTTTCTGTGTTATTTTTCACATTTAATAATTTTATTCTGAAGTCAGATGTGCACCCAAAAGTTCTGGCATGAAAGTTAAAAGTTGTCATGGGATATAAATAAGATCATTAGTCATATAAAGCCCTTCACCTATTTGCTAATGGGATTATCTGTGTTATATATATGTGTCGTAATTTTTTAACTTTACAATTTGCTCTCAAAATGGATGTTTGACGTAGCTCCCTCTGCTGCGTTTTTGTGTTTTCTCTCTATGCAGAGCTGTAAATTTGGGCCACAGACTGACATGGAGGTTAATGATCTTTACTAACAGTTTTTAATGAGAAATAAATAAGCAGTCTCTTTAAATGTTGTTTTGTTACAGTGTTGAGATGCTAAAGCTCATTAATGCCCTCTGTGGCTTTCAGATCTCTAGCTTAGTCCAGGGTGTTAATTAAAGTGTATTTAATGTGTTTCTCTTGTCAGTATGGGCCGCAGCAGTGAGGAGGAAGGTCGCGGGGAGTCTGAGGAGGGAGGAGGTGGGGAGGCGGGGGAGCCAGACCCCACCCTGCCCTGCACAGAGGATGTCATACTGAAGACTGAGCAGGTGACCAAGAACATCCAGGAGCTGCTCAGGGCTGCTCAGGAGTTCAAACACGACAGGTAGGTGTGAGACAGATGTGGATAGAAGTGACATTGAAAATTGTTTGTCTCAGAATAAACACTAATTAAACCCTTGCTGACAAGTGATCCTCTAGATTGGATAACACGTTGAGAAGTCACAGGAACATCTAGTGCTGGAAGCACCTTTTCAGAAATTCTGTTAAATTTATAAACAGTTTTTAACAGTTGCACCATGTGAATGTAGTCGTTAATGTCAGGCCAGGCTGCTGTTTCAAAGTTAGCCCAAAGCATCTCTTAGTAACAGACAACCTTGTTGCCTCAATTATTAAATAAGCTACTAATAAAAAAAAAATAAAAATTCCCTCCCTTTTCAGCTTTGTTCCATGTTCTGAGAAGATCCACTCTGCTGTCACTGAGATGGCCTCACTCTTCCCCAAAGTAAGTTCCGAGTACTTGCATTTCATTTCTCTCTTTGACCCCTTTCCACCAAACACTTTGGGTGTAGTTACCTTATTTGTTTTGCATTTCCACTGCAGACAGTACTCTTAAATGTAAGTGGGGTTGTTACACACAGCTCCATCCTGCTCTTGCTGTATTTTCTCGTCACTGACAGTGTAGAAAACAGGTCTGCACCTTGTTGATCATCGACAAAACAAGGTTGCAGCCAACATTTTCAATATAGAGAACAGTCTGGAGTGTTTAGGGTCTCTGTCACAATCGATGGGATATTTAACAATTGTGGGTTTGTGCATTGAGTCCTCGAGCAAGAGTGACAATTCTCTATCGACCGATCATCCTAAGCCCTGTTTCCACCGAGCAGTACGGTACGGCACAGTTCAGTTCGGTACGCTCTTTTCCCGTTTCCACTGTGAAAAGTTGTGAATGATACCAATAGAACTGTTTCATACCATCCCCATTTTTGGTCCCCCCTCTGTTGGGGTACCTAGCACACACATCTGGTACTAAAAGGTGGAGCTGTGAAATCTGAAGTCCGTTGATTGGTTAATAGAAGACGTCACTCTGCTCAGGGCTGAGTTGTTGGTGGTTTTGAGGCTTCATGTAAACACTGTTCAGACTGTGGAGAGTTTTACACATATTAGTAGACTGTAAGTATAAAATGAAAGGCTGTTTTGCTGCCTCTTGCAGCAGCTGGACTTGGAGAAAAAGTAACTTAATTCACTGGGCCGACAGCTGGCAACAAGGTGGAGCATTTACTTGTTACATTACTCCATCAGCACACCTTAAATTTCAATATGACAACTTTGACCATTCCATTAGTTTTTATATGACATACACTTTTAGTAATGAGTGGATTTTCAAGCGTTTAAAAACATATATTAATTTCAACCGGGTTATGTGAACTGCATATATTCTAATCCCCACTCAGAAAAAAATAAGGGTGGCGGAGTGTCATTCCTGTGAACTACAGCATCACTAACCCCCTGTGCTTGCCTGCAAAGCACTGAATGCACAAACCCGCTCCACTCTCTCACTCCAGCCTGTTTTGTTTTGAAAATGTCGGCATGCAACCCTGTTAGTGGATGATAAACAAGGTGTGGACTGATGAAGGAGAAAAATACAGTGCTGGATGGAGCAGTGAGTGACAACAACTCCGCCCACATGAATGAGTACTGTTTGAGGTGGAAACGCTAAGCGGACCTGGGTCTAGGTATCATGTCTGAAAGGTTACTTTTGGTTCCAAAGGTATCATACCGAAAGTGTTTGGTGGAAATGGGGCTATGCTGTTCTAATGTGCAATGAACTGAACTGAAGTGGACCACTTGATGGAGACAAAGCTTCTCTTTCTCTGTCTGGGTGTTGCTCTCTTTATCTGCCTTGTTCTGTTTACACCACGAGAACTGAGTTTTGATCCCCTTCATTTCTCTGTAGCGCCCAGCGTTGGACGCAGTCCACTGCTCCCTCCGCCTGTTGGCTTCCAGTGCCTCGCGGTTGCAGGTTGAGTGCCGTAAGGCGGCGCCCTCGGAGCCAGGGGGCCCCGCAGTGGACTACCAGCTCCTCACTCAGCAGGTCATCCAGTGCGCCTATGACATTGCCAAGGCCGCCAAGCAACTGGTCACTATCACCACTCGTGAGAAGAAACAGTGACCCAGCAAGTGCATGGATGGACGGAGAGGGAAGAGGGAGAGAGAACAGATCAATGCATGGGTGGGCTACGAGGGATGGGAGGGGCTTCCAAGAGAGGAAGGAAGAGGGAAAATATGATCACTGTAGATTGGAGGACGAGGGAGGGGGAGTGATCGGGAGAATGATGGGCGTGATGAGGAAAGGAAGGGTTTGGAATATGCATGGAAGAGAAATCAGATGAACGCAAAGAGAACTGATTGTTTAGTAGAAACACTACAGAGGACCGTAAAAGGAGAAATTCCACAAACATGGAAGTGAAAGTAGGGAAGGACGAGTGGAAGGATATAACATGGGATCTACAGCCTGCTGCAACCTTAATAAACTGTTGGAATCAGATGTGTATAATAAACCGCTTAACTGTGATAAGCATACGTGAAACACAATGGTGGCGATGTACAGCGAACTGGATCCTGGGATGTTACCGCTTTATTTATTCTCACCTGTCACTCGTCATCCCTCCCTCTCCCTGTTTACCTGAACTAGGGAGGGAGGGAGGAAGTGTATGCTGCAAGAGAGGGAAGATCAACCAATGACAAGCTCCACCGCCATCTCCGTCCCTCCGTCCTGTGAGGAGTCAGGGCGTTTCTCCTCTCCTTTCCTCTCTGCCCCTCTCGCTCTCTCTCTCTCTCTCTCCCTCTCCCTCTCTCTCTCCAACCATACACGAAGCCCCTCTGCCTCCGATCCCGTCCCAGACAGGATGCGCTTGTGGTGCAGAGAAGGACCCACTGGGACCCATCCAGCTCCACCCCCACTCTACACCCCACCCAGGCTCTCAGATGCTTCCTCCTGGGTTAGCTTGTGCAGGGGGCTTCAGCTTTTCTCCGACCTGTCACCCCCTGTTGTCAGTGGTACACAGCATGATCTGGCATGTTTTAATTTCTCTCCTCTCTCTTCTTTTTTTTTTTCCGTTGGATTTTTTTTTTTTTTTTTTTTTGATATGCAGATTGGTTTGGTCTGCATGTCTGAGGACAAAAATTACTGACTTACACAAACAAAACACTTACACTGGAATAATTGTTGTTTATCATGACTATTGTTTTTTTTTTTTGTATTGATATTTTTACTGACTGTCATCTTGATTTAACTGTTTATGTATGTTTATTTTATTGTCTCAAATATGATTCTCATTTAGTGGAATAGGGAGACAGGTGGGAGTATGTGCTCAACTGGGATTTACGTACCGTGCACACACATGTAAAAGAAAAAACCTGTGAAATGGTCCTCGACATTTCTCAAGCGCTCTTTTTTTCTGGGTGACAGTTGAGGTTTTTTTCATGTTGTGATGTGTCCTGTGGCCAAGGGGTTGAATAGTTGCCAAAGGGGAGAGGGGTAAATTGTTTTTGGTTTAGATTTTCCGTCAGACCGAAAGCCCCTTGGCGTATTACGACAGGACCTGGATCAAAATACTCTTTTCATGTATCCTCAGCTGTCTTTTTGGGGGCTTGATTTATCTTACAATTTGCCTCATTTAACAGAGCCAGTGGAATCATCTCAGAATCAATCTTATATTCATTTTTGCGGTGCCAAGCAGGATAATAAAATCATTTGGTCCAGTTTGTGTATGAGGATTAACCCTCTCCGGTCTTGCTTTAAAGCAGTATGTTACGTAAATGGCGGGTGTGCTCCTGGGTTATCATTATTTGCATGCATGGTTAACAAATGTTCAGTCACATTAAGTTGATACACAAACAGGTATGTTGCAGTTAAGCTTTAAGTAGTCCTGTGGAAAGCACCAGATCTTGCAACCTGGAAAGTAAATATGATGAGAGCATAATTTCATTTGAGGAAACACGCTCATTTGAAATGGAATTAACCACCTCAAGTGTGCTTGATGTAGTTTGCCATGTGTTACGTTCACTTTTTTAGACTGTCTGGCAAGCACAATCAAGCCCACGTTCGTCACGGCCTGCTGATCTGGGCCACAGAAGTTGTCACTTCTAGCTCACTGTCTCTGATGGGAGGCAGCATTGGGAACAAAGATGTTTTTTTTTTTTTTGCTTTTTCAAAAAGAGAGCGCACTTAGCCTACTGTAGGTTTGAAGCTTGTTGTACTGTGCCGAACAAATACGGTCATATCTGTAACAAAGGATGCAGATGGGATCTAAAAAGTTGTCCCTAGCTGCCAGGAGGACCGTCCTCTTCTGGTTTAGATTCACCTCTAACCCTTCTCCAATGGTTGTCGCTCAAAGTGTTTATGGCTTTAATGGCTGGTTGTTCTTGCATTGGTATAATCTATAATCATACTCCGAAGGCCTCTGCACATTAAATTTACTTGCCTGAAATGTTGACCTCATTCTCTGAACAGCAGTTGCATCTCAATTTCTCTCTCGTATTGCTGCCTTTTAGCAAGAAGCAATCAGACCTTGATTAGCCCCAAACACTTTGAGAGACTGACGCTACACCACCTTCAGCACTTCTCTGTCCAGTTCATTCATGTTCGTTTTTCACACACGCCCCTCTTACACAGTTGCACACACGTCTCTGTAGGGGAGGATGGATTGTTTGTTCTGTTCCCTGTCAAAATGAATCATGTCCAGAAGACTCATGAAATGTATCATTGTTTGATATTGGATGCCTTTGGATGTTTTCATCATCTCCTGTTTGACTGAGTTACAGTGACGTCGTACTGACTGCTGAAACAACACAAATACTTCCCATACACACGCACGGAGGGGCCAGCCGAAAAGCTCGTCCCCTCAAATCATGATCGCCCAAGTTTTAGACTAGAGCCATATATATGAACATATATTTTCATGCTATATTTTATATTAAGCTATATGTTAGGGTTATGTCTGCGAGATATTTATGTCTATTTGTTGGCCCAAGTGGGCTTCAGACTGTGGGCACCAAATCGTCATTCAGCTCTTCAGTCTTGGCACCAATGTACTTGTAGATGTTTTAAGTCTTGTGACTACGGTTATGCTGTGGTATTATTGTCCCCTTATGTAGTTATATTGTACATATTAGCGATCCTACTGGAATCGGCAGGAAGCGAAGAGCGAGAACAGTTTGATGTAGGCGATTACTCGGCGGTGTGGTCTGAGTTGCACTATTTTCAAACATCGACTGGGTGAAGTAGGATCTACATTATGTACTGCACTCTCCCAAAGGTCTTAGTTCAAGTACATTAGGTGCAGGATGCAGGGTTTGATTCGGGATGGGGCAATAGGAAAGGTCTGAAGCGCACTTCAGCTTAGCACTACAGTCATCTCAAATTGTCGGGAGGAGGGTCTTAAATGCACACGACCTTCCCCGAGTTAGACGACACTACGTAGGGTGCCTCTAGTATGAATGTTAAATGCTTCCGTCAGTTCATGCCCAACACACTTTCTACGCCTCCATCATTTAGCACATACTCTTCAACATCAAACACACACCCTCAACTTATCAGTTGGACCAAGCCTTCTACAAAGTACAAACATTAAATCTGCAGCCGGTGAATTATACACACACACACACACACTTCTGATACTCAGCCATTGGCAGTGCACTGTGGCCTGTACTGTTGCTGTCCCTGTGTTTCTTCACAGCTCTACACTTTGGGAGATGGGTGACGGGAGAGTTATCTTTTAACAGAAGACGTTAAAAACTGTATAAAGTAGAGAAAACAATGACTTAAAAAGGTCAATCGTAATGGAAACTCATAAGCTGTACATTTGTAATAAAATAGTAAAACAAGTGACTTGTCCCAGGTCTGTCTGCACATTTCTTCATACTGTATGATGCTGAGTCTTACAGGGACAAATGTGAACTTATAACTCTGCAATGTTCAGGACAGTCTCAGTCAAGACCATGGAGTTAACACTGGACGGGACCAATCTAGCAGAGAGTTGAGGTCCCTAACCACCCACCCACAGCAGTGAAGCAACGGCTTCTACTGGGGGACGGCAACACCACATGGACAAACCACATGCAGAACCGCATAAGAATAATACTAGAACCAGAAGAAACAATAATGTCAGTTTATTAGGTTTATGTGGGGGGTCATTTTAGCTCCGTTTCCATCAGACACTTTCAGCATGGCACCTTTGGAACCAAATGTAACCCTTTAGACACGGTACCTAGACCCTAGTGTTTGACACAGATGGAAGTCTGGACCTCGTTTATGTCCACAGAATGAGGTTGCACGCCAACATTTTCAGAATATACCAGGCCTCTCTCCAGTGGATGTTTAATAGCGGGTTTCTGCATTCAGTCTTTCTCAGGCAAGCTCAGGGGTTTAGTGTTGCTGTAACCTACAGGAATGACACTCCGCAACATTTTTTTTTCCTCCAAGTGAGGATTAGAATTTACGTGGTTCACATAATCCGGCCGAAATTCATTTATATAAAACGCTCGAAGATCCACTCATTACTAAAAGTGTATGTCATATAAAAACTAAAGTGATGGTCAAAGTTGTCACAGTGAAAATGAAGGTGTGCTGATTGATTCACGTTATTAACTCATATTGAGTAAAATTCCGAGTTAATGTTCCACCTTAAAAGTCACTCGCAGTCAGCCCAGTGAATTGTTATTTTTTTCTCAGCCTCCAGCTGCTTCAAGAGGCAGCATAACATCCTTTCATTTTATAGTTACAGTCTACTAATAAAACTAGACAAAAGCGTACGGTATGGGACTGCTCGGGGGAAATGAGGCTTTTGAGCACACTTGAATATTGGTAGGAACGTCCACTCCCCGTCACTATATAACATAATTACCATCTTGGTTTCAGTCAAGAATGAGTGCCAAAAGATTTCTGTGTTAAAGGCAAAAATGTTACTTACTATGATGCTGATGACATTAAATGGTATACGATGCATAACACCTTAAAGTATTGCGTTTAGTTGTTGCATCTTTTTATACCTGATACCTGAATTAATGGTTTTAATTATCCCATACCTTTTACCCTACACTAATGCTTAAATTTGATGCTTGCAGACTTTTCTGTAACACTTCTAATTTTTCTTCATAAAACAAACATTGTACTTATTTAAAATTTAATTTGCAGAGCCCCCTTGTGTGAAAATAGTTTTTTAATTGCCACCATTAAAGGTAATTATTTTGCTTTGTTGAGGTGACTGAGCCCTCAGTGTTCTAATGAAGACACTCAGCCACTGTTAGTGCATTGGTTTATTTCCATTAACAAGTTCCAGAAAAGAACAACTGACGACCTCACAGGGAAAGTGTTTAGTTAACTACAACTACAACCACTATAACCCATCATAGCATTTCAAATCCATGTGATAAACCATATTACATTTCTTTTCTAAACAAATGAGCTCTTATTTTTATAGTGCATGTGGTTGTAAAATGTATATTTCATACTTCTTTCTGAAGATTAGAGCTAGACTGATAGATTAGCCAATACATCTGTGTCCATCAAATAAAAATTAAAGCTCAGAAATGCATTCAATGAGTCTGAGATAATTTAGAAAGTGTCTCGATTATGTAGAGCACTCACCACAATTCTTAAAACCAACAAACCTGAGGGATCCTTATCATAAATTTCAATTTAAAAAAATATTAAATTCATATATCAAATACTGATATTGGTTTCAGCTTCAAAAATCCAGTTATTGGTCGATTATAACTGGTCCTACTGGTCTGTCTAACATTTGCTTATGGTGTTAAAAGATTCGAGGTCCACACGCTCCACACTTCTGTCATGAAATTTATTGTCTTTGTAAATCCTTCTCTAAAATCTGTCCGAAACAGTTTTCAAAATAATGTTAACACGTTCGTACCATTTAATATCAACTCATAGCGCACACAGTGTTGCTTAGAACAGCAACTTAATATTCACATAACAAACCTTCGCAGGTAAAAGCAACCTATTACTACAAAACTATTTATAAAGACAAGTTCTGATAAAATGTAGCGCAACAAAAACAATCCCCGGGTTGGAAAACTGAGAATCCAGAAAGGGAGACGTCGTACTAATTGTGATAAATGGAGTGAGCAAAATGAGGCGTGTACACTGTGCAGTGTGTACGAGAGTGCGATCAGACACACGTCATAAAAAAGGGAAAAAAAACCCTACAATTTGCCAGTCATTTAATAAAACCCAAGGACTTCTCTTTGATGTCGTGTTTATAGGGATGTCCTGAAGGGACTAATGCAGAACCACATAAGTGACAGGGGTTGTGTGAGCTTACGTCACATACACTGGCGTCTTTTGTTAATATTCTTTGATGTTTGTGATTTAGGGGCTGTGGTTTGAAGGACTGAATGTTAAGTCTATGACGTACATATACCAGTTGCTAAGAAATCATTTGTGTTCTGGCTGTTAATTATAGTAGTACATCATTTTTAATGATTAAAAAATGTTTTTCTGCTCTCCCTTCTTCGCGAGGAGTAGATATAATGACAATCCCAATCTAACAAAAAAATAAATAAATGCAAGAGGCGAAATTGCTCTGTACACAATCAATGTAGACAAGGAATCGAACTGACCCTTCAGCAGTTGTGGCATTTCAGCCTCAGCTTTTCATATCCAGCATCTTTTTTTGACAGAGTTGGTCCAGTCCAGCTCTGTCAGATAAACAGCAAGAGTACAAGACAGCTGCATGCGTATGGAAAGTATGAAGATTAGGAATGCTGCCCTGATAATGAGTCGCAGTCTTCATTGTTGCAAGTATTGTCCTCTCTTCACCTCCTCTCCATGAAATGACACTTGAGTGCGTTCTTGACATTGTTGGGGATATTTCCTTCATGTTCTTATGGATATTCATCTGAGCTGGAGGAGCTGGGCAGAAGAACACACTCCTGTCTTCTGCCTCTTTTACGTCTCCTGTTTGCAATTCGTAGCCTCCTGCGGATCACATCTGGGGCAGACACACACACAGATAAACACAATATTAATTAAACTGCTTGATAAAATAACGATGGCCTCTTCTTCCATTCACCTAAGATGATGGCTTAACTTAACATAATTTAAACTAGGATTGGTCAGAGCAGGGTTCCCGCAGGTTTAAGACACTTAGATTTAATGCTTTCAAAGACTTTTTAAGGCCACACAGAATTAAGTATAAGACCAAATTTACAATAACTAAACCTACAGGGGGTTAGGGACAATTTTGCCCAAATATTGTTACCAATTAATTTGAGATTTTACAATTCAACACCAGAAATGAACAATTCATAAAATCCAACTCCCCTTGTCTTAGCATTTTAAAGATTTTTGAAAGATTGATTCAAGCAGGAGTTCACAAAAAAGCTCACTCGTGATTGAACCCTGTTTGGTCCACCTACCTGCAACACTGTCGTAGTCCTGCTGTGGGTCATGCCAGTAAAGACTGGGCGCGGTCCTCCAGTGTCGGTACAGGCGTGTGTGAAGCACTGACAAGGTCAGGAGAATCAGCAGGAAGCCCAGTGCCGCTGCTGCCCACACCGCCTCGTCTGTCCTCGGAGTCCTTGGGAACCCCTTATTCACAACAGTGGCTGAGGCGTCTGAGTCCTTGTTACATTCACACTGTTCGCCCGCTCTGCAGCTTCCACAGTCGTGGCTGTTGGGCTGTGGGTTCTGGTGTTGTTGTGGCCTAGGCGGAGGCTCCGATTGGGATTTGGAAACCGAATCAAAGCCAGTCTTTTCACTCTTGTGATGAGAGTGTGAGTGACTGTGTGTTTGCCTATGTTCCAGCTCTCTCTCTTTAACATCTACTACTTCATTATCCTTCATCGTGCCATCTGCTGTGGTGCCTTTATTAAAGTTTGTCCCTTGAGAGACGTTCTCTTTGAGGCTTTGTTTGACAGAGTCTTTGTCTCTCTGTTTGGCTGAGTCTGTACCTTCATCTTTGGAACTGAGGGCCAGGGTATCAGGTCTGGCAGTATCGTTATGCTCCATGTTCACACCATGAGCAAGAACATCTAATCCAGCAGAGGGGTTTGGGTTTCTGGGGTCAGGAGGTTTAGGACTGAGCTGCTGTGCTGTTGTTTGTAGTGTTAGTCTGCTTTTCTGAGATGCAATAGCCTCACTGTTTAGTGTCGTCTCAGACATATTTGACCTCGAAGAAATTGTGGGCCTGGGTGTTAGGCCCTGGTTTATGATTTGGATATTAGACTGGGAAGGAACTTCCTTGGGACCTGAAGGATCAGAGAGAGTCTTGTTTCCTGCTGATGGTCCAGGTGTGCTGTTGTAGTTCTGGACATCCTCTGTCGTGCTGAGGGTGGTTCTGTTGCTCTGGTGTGTGACTGCATTTTGTCTTTTGTTTTTCTCATCCTTGTTATTCTCCTGTGTTTCTCTAATGGCAGCTCTTATCTGCCTCCTTTTGCCTTCCTCTTTTATGTATTTCAAGCTTTCCTTCTTTATGTTGGACTCTGTCTCCATCGCTCCATTCAGCAGAGCAGAGATGGTCCGCTCACAGCAGCGTCTCACAGACTCCTGTGGATTTACAATAACAGCTACTTAGAGACAAAGTTACTTTTTTATTCTGCTTTTATCGCAGCACATATGAAACTGCTGATAATTAACACCATGTAAATGAACAAAATCAGCAAAGCGGTCAGTCAAGTCTCCAAACCTTCATCGCTGCTGAGTGTTTCTCTGGGTGTGCGTGTTGCTGCTGGTGCTGCTTGGCTGACCAGGTTAGCAGCAGGTTGTAGTTCCTGCTCTGGCTCACACCACCAGACGTATTTCTCATGGATGTTGTGGTCTCCAGCCAACCGCAGACATCTGAGGAGGCCAGAGTGGTCAGCTCCAGGGTGTGACCCCATGACACCAAGGCTATTGGCTGAACACAAAGCAAACAGTGAACATATCGTCCCCCTCTGTCCTTGTGTCCTAATAACGGTAACAGGGACAAAATGGCTGCTTATATTACTGCTGCTCCTCAAACAGTGGTATTAAGTATCTTTTAGACTTACATAAAGGCTGTTAAACCCTTTAACACAGTCTGGTCTTGCTTAGTCTGTACCACATAGGTCTATTTGTGAAAGAGTGGTATTGAGTTACATCTTCAGTTGGGCTCAGGTGTTAAGGCTAGCAAAGCTTGTACTGTAAGGTTCAAAATATTCCAACAAGTGGACAGTAAATATAAAACCTTAAAAGAAATATTTACCTCCCAAATGACCATTTGTATATAAATTACTCACCCTGTGTTAATGTTGAATTCACAAAGAAAACATGTTTTTTCTTGAATGCCTCCTTGGTCAATGAAGAATCCCCCAACTTAGAAATTTGAATCAGAGTCATGAGCAATCAGGTTTAACAACAGCAAAACTATACCAAAAGAACAGTTTACAAACTCTTACACAACTCATGCTGTATCATCCAAGTTTCATTTATTCAGTTGTGTAATCAGTACTTCCCAAACTGACGACACTTTCTGACAGGAAGCTGAACTAAAAGTGAAACTTTATCTATGCTCTCTTCAGGGCCAGACTCCATTGACAAAAAGAGTAATTTTACCAAACACAGGAGCTGCTGGTCTACCCCTGCCTTCGATTGGTTGGTTTGTTTGTGGTGTTGTGTGACTTTGGTGTTTTAAAAGGGTTAGTTTGGATTCATCGACATCACACATTAACACAAACTGACTAACTAATTGAGGCAGCGGTAGACCAGCAGCTCCTGTGTTCAGGGAGCTAAAATGACTCTTTCTGTCAATGGAGCCTGGCTTTAAAGAGAGCATAGATAAGTTTAGCTTTTAGCTCAGTTTGCCATCAGAAGGGCTGCGTGTTTGGGGGAGTACTGATCATATGAAAAAATAAATGAGACTTGGATCGTACTGCCCGAGTTGTGTGAGAGTTTGTGAAAGGATCTTTAAATTTGCTGTTGTTAAAACACAGCTGCGTATGAATTCAATTAATCAAGAATCTTCTTTGTTTCTGGACTCTTTATTCACTGTGGAAGCATGCGAGAAAAACACACTTTTCTTCAAGAACTTAATGTAACACAGGGTGAGTTACTGATATACATGGTGATTTAGGGGGTTAGGTTTTCCTTTAAAAGGTAACATTGAGATTCACCTGCCCCTTACTGCCCCTGGTGGGTTAAAAAACAAAGACACGGGCTTTGTCTCACCACATGTTCATTGAGCTGTGGATGTGACGTAATGATGTAGCCTGGCAGACAGGAGCGGGCCAGGACAGACAGAAGCAGACGCTCGTGGCGAGGAGCACAGGGATGGTAGAGCAAAACAGTGGCTCCATGCTGGAAGACACGCAAACACAAGCACACATGTGACCATCCTTGTCTCCATCCTCTAGCATCACCACAGGGTCTCCACCAGAATTTATGACACAATTATGAAAGGGTGCTTATAATAATGTCAATGTTGTATTCCCTCCTTGTTTGCTGATGACGTTTTTCAGCTGACAATGACTCCTAAGAGAAAATGTCTGGGCTCCTCTGTGGAGAAAAACCGCTGACAATCACCAACTAATGCATTAAACCTGCTGAGATTTCCAGTCTCTTCTGGCATTATGGTCTACAATGGCCCATTAACAAAAAATCCCTAACATGGCATTACTGCTTGTTAAATCCCTCATATTCAAGAAAATATATGCTCAGTGGCAGCCCGGCTACCAAGGGTCTAAACAAGTCTCATGTGAGTGTTAGCAAACTTTCCTCTAAGGGTAAGTTGGGTAGATTTCAACCTTGATCCTAATTTCCTATGTTTGTTTGTTGGGAAAAATAGTTTTTGAAATTCGTCCAGTATTAGGTGAGAGCACGGCAGCAACTAGCCTCAAAACAGGTTGCAATGTAACCACTCGGAGCACGTTCGCACTGTCAATTTATGTCCAATAAAAGTGCTTTTTTTTGCCACTGACATGCTCAGATTGTTATTCTGTCCATTGCTATAAGTGCCTGACAACATTGTGGAAACAATCCCTACAGAGATACGCTTTATTATTAATGAGTAAGATCCTTTTTGTTTAATCAGCCCTGAAATTATAATCGCCGAACCCACCAGGCAGTAATTTTAGTGTAGAGCAGCATATTTTTACATCTGACTGGGTGAATGAAGGGTTTAATTCGATCAAACCAGAGTTGTAAAATGTTGGAACAGTGGAAAGACAAACCAAGTTGTTTTTCATGAGTTTAATTTAGTTTCTATCTTCTCTGAAACCACAATGATAAAATGACTATTCATTTGAACAGTGTAAACATGCTCTGAATGGTCACATTACAGCCTGTTTTGCTGCCACAGGCTGCAGCCCTCCCTCTCTCTCAATACTGGACCAATGTAAAAAAAATATTGCTTTGATATTTAAAAAAAACATGGGACAATAGAGTTCAGGCTGAAAATACCAGACTTAACTTTTAAGATGCAAGGAAACAATACACGGATTGTGTCTTAACTCCACAGTTTGGTGCATTTCCAGCTAAAACTGATTTCTAGATTGGGAAATAATAAACAAGGACAAACTGGTAACTCACAAGAATTTGTTTGCCAGACAGCCAATCTCTGAACCCCATTTGTTAAATCTATGGCATCTTAAAAAAGATAAATACGTGGACGTGCAAGATAGCACAATACCATGTTGACTCTTGACTGTCTTGTCACTTCAAATGGACTAACTAGAGATACTACAAAAACTAACAGTCTCTTCATTGATGTCCCAAACACACGTCTGTCCATTTGCTGTGATTATCAGATTTAAGATTGGAGACCAGAGACAGAACACCAAGACATGTTTGATGTTGCAACTTACGTGCAGGTTATTGAGCCACCGTTGAGGAGGACAGTACAAGTACTCTCCACTCTCTGCCCCTACTGGTCTGTAAGCTCCACTATAACACACACACACAAATACAGACACACTTGCATGACAAAATTACAAACGTTGATAACTTTATTGGAGTTGCAAAGTACAGAAACCAAGTAAAATCAAGACACTGTTGTAAGTGTTTGTGACTAAAGGTGTCCATATTAATATGTGTGCATGTGTCACCTCTTGAGAGCATTTATCTTACATGTCTGCCCAAACACACAGCCTTACCTGTTGGGAATTGTGTGGTTGTAGGAAATAGATTTGTCCATGCACACCTGCTTGGCTGGCTGCAGTAAAAAGAAATCAGTTCATATGAGACTTTATCGTCTCATCTCTGGGTTAACTATAAACACACAGTCATGAGTCACCCAAGAAGAACAATGAGTAGGCAACATTTCAGTTTACACCCATTTGCTGTTGACAACGATACCATAACAAGACATTTAGGTTACCTCAAACTAAGGCTTCAACAATATATATTTTTTGAAAAGTTGATACCAGGGCAAAGCTTTTGGTTAATTTCATGCATTATCTGTGATCTTTGAACTACTGAGTGTTATTCCATTGCGCTTTGATTTCAGAAAATAGCCACTAAGGGTCAAAGGTTTGGAAAGACGTCTCAAATAAAGTGCTTGATAAAGTGTTTACTCACCGCAGGATCATACACTTTGTCAATACTGGGAAGTCTCTGCAGATAAGAGGGACAAATCACCAGGTAGGTGTAATGGCTGACTTACACTACAGGCAGTGCCAGATGTACATGTACAGGATTTACCAAAACAATTACTAGTTTCCCACGATTGTAGAAACTTCCTGGCACAGAGTAAACACAACCCGCCCATCTGTGACAATGAGGCTTTGGAGATAATGCAGGCACATGTGATGACAATAATGATGATGATGAGGGTGGCTGTATCCATAGTTACCTGTGCAGACTCTGGCCAGGTGGACCCTGGACAGTCCCAATACGCAGCGTCCACAGGCAGGTCCCTATCCAAAGACAGCTATCACACACAGACACAATAATTTAGAGCATTTTAACGCCTACAGTCACTGAACATATATATTTTGTATTCAAACCACTAGGTGACACGCGCACACCAACAGACTTAACAGGATAAGTTACCTTTCCGTTGTCACATCCGGGCCCCGGAGACTCGGAGACACCGCACCGACCCAAACTGACCCACAGCGCGGCCAGCACAGTCACTGTCAGCGGCGGGGACGTCGTTTGGCTCGGCATGGTCACTCAAGTGGAACCAGACGCACATTTAGACACTAGTTGTCATGGCTTACCTTCGGTCCTCTACCTACAGAGCGGCTGACGAAGAGCTGACCTGTCATTATCCCGAAACACGAATTATCATTGGCGGAGAGAAACTACCGAGGGAGGCTCGGTTAGTCAACGCGATATCAAACAACACAAAATGCCGTGTACTTCCATGTTACTTCACTAGTATGATACCACACATCAAGTTACTCATGTTATTGAAAGATTTGTTTTCCTTTTAAATTTCAAAATATAATCGTTGTATCAACTTCATTGGCTATATTACTATCTTAAATTTCTATTTTCTACACCTAATGAGTCAGTCAAGTATTTTATACGATATTTTTTAGTCATGCGCGGGCTAGTTTTTGTTCTTTTTATCTTTTCTATTGAAATTTTAATGTCGTGACTTTTATTTTGGGAATAAAATCCCATATCCGGAAGTGCGCTGACTCTCTTCCGGGATAGCTTTACTCAATTGTTAAACTACGGAAGCTGGAAAGGAACAGAAAAATCGAAGTAAGATACTATACTGCGGTTTAAACTCTGAATTTCCTCTGGGAGGCGACACAGCAGAATAATATAACTTGCTTTAACTCAGTGTTCACTTTATCTCTCGTAGTTGGTGCATGGTCACAGAGGTAAAAACGTTTTTGTTAAAGACAGAGTTTAAACCACAAGTTTTGCTTTTCCAAATAGCCTACTGTTCAGGTTCAGGTTCAGGTTCAGGTTACTTTATCCAAGGGTAAACTTCGCAATCGAGAGTCAAAACATCCATCACAGTTTGAACAATCAAAACAAAACATAAAGCATAGAATACAAGAAAGAAATTTAAAATCGACAGAAAAGACTGTTTTCAAAGAATGCACTAATACAGTCATTGAAAAATTCTTAAAATTGTTTAGGCTATTAAAGGAGATATTTACTCCAGGGGTTCCTAGCTCCAGATAATCATGTGTACATGCTGATATTTACACATTTTATCAGGTTCATTTACCATTCGCCAATGTGACTTGTTGATTGTGTCCAAATTAGGCCTTTATGCTTTATGTTTTTTTTTTTTTAATGTGTCATTGGGATTGACTCTTTTCTATGCTATAGTAGGTTCACCCACAAATGACACCTGCATTCATGAACTGCAATTAGAATTTTTTTTTTTTTTTTTTTTGATAAGAACCCACTTAGCCTAGTTTATAGGATACGACCTTGTTTATTTTAATGTAATTTTTGCTCTGTGACATTGTGGAGGCCTTGTTGCATTTATTATCAAGATTTCTCTTTGTGTATTGATGCTTATTCTTGATGTAAACATACCCCTATAGGTTAATTTTTTAATGTACCTTCAAGATTTGGATATGTATGTTTTTAGAGAAGTTAACTATAAGGACTAATGCGTTTATTCTCAAGCCCGTAATGTAAACCTTTTGGGGTATTTTTAAGATTGTCAGCAAGCAGTTTTCAATTTTACTTCTCTATTCCTGTTTTTCTATGTATAATGTTGATTGTCAACTAATTGGTGTTGGGTATTTGGCCTTTTCACTGCGCATGGGTATTGTGACTAATTGCAAACTCACAGCCACTCCTACTTAAGATGGCTTGAAACCTTGCAGCATTAAAATCATTATTTTTGCATGTTAGATAGTGTGCAGGAGTCTTCTCTACAAGCTTTATGCTTCTGAGCTGCTAAAAGAAAACAAGTTATTTTTTTCTCCAGGAGTTGTATTGCAAATTAGTGTGTGCTATTTTTTATTTATTTTTTTATTTTCGCAATTGGTATCGACCTGTTAAGCATAACAAAACTTTACCCTCTGGACTCTGTAACCATGCAGACATTGCAGGTCGGCTGTCCTGTCACTACTGGCAGTGACGCCACTGAAACAGGCATTACCTGTTGGCAAGGTAAACCAGCCATTCCAGCTACGCAAGGCACACAAGTCAGATATAACAGCCACAATAATACTGGCTGTAAAACGTTGTTGCTTTCAAAATAAAAGCAGACTGTATAAAAACAGTCCATAAAACAAATGCGTAGAATCTCTCACCTGTTTTGTCACAAAGAGCAGACATTATTGGTTAAAATGACCCAGATGGCACATTAAATACATGGTAGGTACATTGTTTTTTTCTTTCAAAGTGGGTTTTATTTTGAAATGTGTGAAGGGAAGTCTTTACATTTGGATCTCTTGACACCTCTCCTGTTTCTCCACCCTTTAAACACTTAAGCTCCACACACACAAACACACACCTTGTTATAAAAGTGCACAGGTGGGTCCGTCAGAGGAGACGTGGGTCCCTGGACAGAGGAGAAGTCTGGACCTAAATGGAGTCCACCCTCTCCAAAGGTCTGTTGTCTTTTTGATCATGATATGTTTATCCCTCTGCTGAGTTTTTCAAGTTTGATGAGTGTGAGCTTAATGATATTTTAGATATGGTCTCTTTATTTGACTCAACAGACAACAATATTTTCAGGAAGAAAGAAATAGATCCATTGATTTTCTGTTTTATAGAGGTGTTTCTATGACCAGTGTAGCCTGTTGACACAAAACAAAGACTTTGTCTTGTTTCCTTTTACTGTTGAGGGTGTGGCACCTTTCTGAAATGTTGTAAAAAGCAGTTTGTTGGTTTATGGCAAAGGGTACCAAAAGTAATCAACCTGCAGGCACAGTTTCACTGACTTAGCACAATGTTTGATTTTTTTCTCCTCTATATTTTAACCCAGCTGTCCATTTAAGGAAGTGGGACAATAAGGAAGTGAAGCAGGATAGTCAAAATAGGTTGCTACAGCAATTGATCCTCCATAATGTTTGTACATACTGTCAGCTCATCAGCTGATTGTTTTATGATTCTAAATAGAAATAAAAGAGAAATGAGAGTAACTGGTGTCTGTCTCTAATCCTGTCTTTCTGTAACTGTGTAGCTCCTGGTGGAGCGGGCACTGCAGGTGTCCAGCAGCCAGCGACCGTCCCTCCTGGTGGTTTGCAGCCTCTTACTGAGGTGGCAGAGCCTGCAGACCTGGGCAAGGTAGAGGGAACCAAGGGTCAACCCGGACAACCTTTAGGAGTAGGAGATGGACAGGTGAGCAAGAGAGGCATTTGGAAAGCACAGAACAATCATTTGAATATAAGGTGCATGTATGCATTATAATTTAATTCAGTAAAGACAGTGACTATGCACAGGCACGGTGATTACACAGCCTGGTCATAGAGACTGGCAGACCTGGCTCCTAGAGAGGACAGACTGTGTCAGCTTTGTCCTCAGAGACAGGTGGAGACAGAGCTACATCTCCTGCTACAGTATAGCATATATGAAGACATCAGAACAAAGTGCTTTACAAAAATTAAATGTAAACTCCCAGATTTTAATTCACTCTCTGACCAGACTAAAATGCAACATTTTCTTGGAGAAAACAGAGTCAGATGCAGCAAGATATGTCAGTGCACGTCACAGCGTAAGAGACAGCCAACACAACAACACAGATCACAGTCTGCCTTTTTTACTTACTCCTTCACTTAATGAGTTTATTTTTTCTTTAAATGTATGTCTATGATTTTGTAACTCACTGTCTTAAATTGTAATGATGCTTTGGCAACACTTTATGTCTCTTTTATTGATTATTTTTAAATTAAGAAAAATAATAAATAAAAAATGATACATATAAAATGCACCTACAGCTGCTAAATGTTTAATTGCATTGTTTGTCAGCTCTGTTTATGTGTTGTTATCCACTAGACTGAACTCTAAAGACTGCTAAGGGCACGGTGGATGATCTCTGCCTTCTCTTTTTGTCTGTCACCAGGAGCTGTACTCATTGGACAGCTCTCTGTCCTCCTCGGACAGCGAGGATGAGGGTCTCGGCAAAAAAGACAAAAAGAAGAAGAAGCAGCTGAAGAAGAAAAAGAAGAAGAAGGTGTGTGCCTCAAAAAGCTTATCTTCACCACTAACTAAGCTTTATTCACGATTAAATGCCTTTGCCATTCTTGGGTATTCTTTTGGAAACTGTTCGTAAAGTACCATTGGTAATAGTTGGACAGACTCTGTTGGGAATTGTTCATGTCCAATAAAACAAAATCATGTCACTACACAACAGCCAGTCGCTCCTGTGGCTTCTTGAGGGTGTTGCCTTGGCTGGAAGCTACACACGTGAGGCATAAAGAAGTGGGCTGTGCCTAACAACAGCCAGTCAAACAGGAGAGAACCAGGGTTGGAATTAATTTGTTCATGATGCAGATCAACTGTCACTTTTGCATTGGTTTGCTCACGGCATAGCTGGAATGGGTGTGTGTGTGTGTGTGTGTGTGTGTGTGTGTGTTCCTTTTTGGTGAAATGCTTGTGCAATTTCTTTTGTGTGTTGCTGAGTGCTTGAAGAGCCCCTCCCTTCTGCTGCCAGCTATGCCGCCTTCTCTCAGAGGCTGTGACAAAGCTGCGCTCCGGTGTGTTTGTAGTGACTCATTCATTTAGACTCTCATTTATCACTTTCACCAACAAAGAGAGGTATAAATAAACCTGTTCAGTGTGCACACAGAGTTGAGCAATAACTTCTCTGCTTCTTTCCTGACAGGATTCCAGTTCATCCTCATCATCATCTTCATCCTCCTCTTCCTCTTCTTCCTCCTCATCCTCCTCTTCTTCCTCCAGTAGCTCCTCAGAGAGTGACAGTGAGGTAAGTTGTGGTTTAGGTGCTGCAGTAAATATTGCTTACATGCAGCTGCTGTCTTGCTCTAACATGTCACACTGGTTGCTGTCATCAGAGCTCTGCTTGAGACTCGCTCATGACGAGGAAAATGTTTTGTTTGCATTGATTTGCAAGGTGCAAGGTGCTTGATGCACAGCTCCCAGTGTTCTTTTAGTAGAACATATTTCCTTTAGAGGTGTTAAAGAGACTGCAGAAGTGATGGTTAAACAGTGCATTTTTGTTTATGTAAATCCTTCCTGCAGCACTGCTAAATTAAGTCCTTGGCCATGAGCACAAACAATTTCACATCAGCTCACAGGGGATTGATAGTCTCTTCTAACTATGCCACTGCCTCAGGTGAGGATGTTGTCAAAGCTAACAATACAGTTTATCAAGAGGATGTTTGGGGTGGAATGGCTGTCAAACTGACTGTATTTAGAAATCTGAAAATCAGCGCATCAACACATCAAGCTTCCCCAGGCCTGATTTGTCAACAGTTTCAGCTTTTGAAATAACTCAAACCCAAGATTACCCAATGAGGTATTTTCCCTTTTTGTCTAGTTTAGTAATATTTTTCTTCAAGTGACTGCAAACACATGATGGTGTGATGTCTTGCTCAGGCCATCGTGTTCTAAGGGCGTGGGTGGAAGATCAGGAGACTCAGGAAAAGAAGTAGCCCAGCTCATGCAAGCTTTTGAAAAACAAGAGACAGAAACTGGATTAGCATTCACACTACTGGTCGGGCTGACCGGTTAAAAGCATCACGGAACCACAACCAGAGCAGCAGAGCAACAGAAAAGCAAGAGTACACAACAATGGAAAGCATTTCACCCTGGGCTGTGGGTGGAGGCTCTAATGTCCTGGATCTGATAGCAGGCGGTATCTGACAGGAGAGGAACACACCCATCAACAATGTGTGAAACACCTTCTGTATCTACTGCAACAAGTTGTGACAGTACAGACATATGTGAACTATGTATCTCTGCTGGAGATGGAAACATCCCAGGCATCACAGATGTGTGGGTGTGTGTGCAGGCTTACATGTATGCCAACTCAGCAGTAGTACTACGTTAATGCATCCAGTCTGTGTGTAATGATAGCCATAATATGTACAATCAGTGCATTTTATCATTCATGTGTTTGTTTTGGCTACATGTGTACAGTAGGTGTGGATGTTTCTTATCTATCTGTATTGACGGCAGAGAATTCTTAATATATAACTAGCAGGTGACACCCAACCCTGATTCTGGTGGCTTTATCTTTATAGATATATATTTGCAAGTGCAACACTCACCTTGCAGACAAGCCTCATACAGGAGCTCACATTCAGGAGAAGTTTTAAGAAATCTAAAAAACATCACAACAAAAGGCGATTTTGAAAAAAATCAAAATGCTCTTGCAGGATGACAAGAAGAAGAAGAAAAAGGAGAAGAAGAAGGACAAGGACAAGAAGAAAGAGTACATACATGACAGTGTTACCATACTTGGTGAGTGGGGCGCAGCATTTCTTATTTGCATTGTGAAACTGGTTATTGCTTTGAAATGGTTTTACATATCATGTCTCATGAGGGCAGTGCATTTAAGGCTCTGTGCATATTGTTCGCATGCACGCTTGTATTCCAAAAACGTGAAAACGCATTTCTAATGTTCTTTGCAATAAGTTCATTTGATCTTGTCTGCTACTATTTTACCTTAAATATTATTTTCTTACCTCTCCATAGATTACTCTGATATTATATTTTTTGACGCAAATGTGTGTCTGTTGTTTGTGATACATTTGTTCTTCACAAAGTGATACAGAAGCTTATTCTATACTGTAGCTTTGACAGTGTAGAGGTTAAGTTTCTTGAGCATGCAGGTAGATGATGTCTTGCTTCGGGGTGCCTTCACTAGAATTGAGTTCAAACTTCCAGCTTGTTCAGAGCGTCCAGTCATAGCGCTGTCCCCCAAGCCACCCTGGGACATATTTTGGTCATAATGGAATAACAGTTTTAGTTCACAGTGACACAATAGAGATTAAGACACCAGTTTGGTTATCATTCAGACTTTGACACGCACATTCTGATAGTTATTAACGCCCGTATGGTCAGTTCCTGTTTTTGCAAATAATGTTGGCAGAATGACATCGGAGCACATTCACAACTGTGCAATTGTCTTAAATTCCCTTTTTACTCTGCAGCAGTGATGATATGTGATCTGCATCAACTATTTGATTACAGAAATGTCACACGACTGTTTTTTAGTTTTCAAACATTAAAGACATGCTTTACATTTTGATGTCTTTAATGTGTTCAGGTCACGATGGTGAGATGGAACTGCAGCCAGACGAAGGTCTGAAGATGAGCATGGTGAGGGAGGAATCAAACAAGCTTTCATTTTAAAACATGGTGTTTGCTGTTAAACATGCCATTACAGAATGTCTGTCCTTTTTTTGCTTCAGGAATACGACTCATCAGATGAGGAGAATGACAAGAAGAAAGATAAAAAGAAGAAGAAGAAGAAGGACAAGAAGAAGAAGAAAAAGAAGAAGAAGGTAGCCTATGTGTGAATTTCCAATATTCAAGTAATGAAAACAATGAAACATTAGTAGGTGAATTATGCCTTTAACCTTTATGTTACTGAATATCTATGGTACTTCCTCTGTTCCAGGATTCATCCTCTTCCTCATCTGACAGTTCATCCTCTGACAGTGAGGATGAAAAAAAGAAGAAGAAGAAGAAAAAGAAGAAGAAGAAGAAGGTATGATTCATTTGATACTAAACTGTTGCAATATTGGGAATATACTGTGTGTTAACTGTCTGTTTGACCTCTTTGTAAATCAAATGATCAAAACGTATGTGCTAATTGTTTTGCTCTTCTTTTGAAGGACTCCAGCTCCTCTTCCTCAGACAGCTCTTCATCATCTTCCTCGGACAGTGACAGTGATGATGACAAGAAGAAGAAGAAAAAGAAAAAGGACAAGAAGAAGAAGAAGAAGAAGGACAAGAAAAAGGTAAAACGACACGGACGTTTTTTGTCATTTGTTGAAAAGAGCCTCTTGTGTCATCGCATTTAAAGTGCCGCCATTATTTACTGTGTAAATTAAGTACAGTGATACATTTATAATTTATCACGCAATCGCGTGTGTTTTCTTGACAGTGACAAAATTGTGCAATACATGACTCATGTTGCTGAATAAATAACAATGTTTCACACATTGCATGAATGGCAAACTGATTATCTATAGAGATTAAAATGTGTTTTTTGTTCTATTTGCACAGGATTCCAGCTCTTCATCTTCATCTTCATCCTCATCTTCATCCTCTGACAGTGATAAAGACAAGAAGAAAAAGAAGAAGAAGGACAAGAAAAAGAAGAAGAAGAAGGATAAGAAAAAGGTCAGAGGCAAAGCTGCTCATCACTGTATTTCATTCATTGTAGAAATGTCACATTTTCCACGTTTTGTTTTCCGCATACAGGAGGTTTAGCTTTTCTTACATTATGCATAGAGTACGAACAGTATCTCCACTTTCTAATGCAAAACTGTAGAGCAGTGTGTGCTCACTTTGTAATAAAGATTCCCCAACAGTGCACACACCTTCTGAAGAAATGAGCAGTAGCGTCTGTACCTGTCAGGGCCTGTAAGGGAATGGTATGAGAAGATGCATAGCAGTTACTAACCACAGTGCCTCAACACCTCACCTCATGTTGTATTCCACTGCAGAGACAATGAGTGGATTTGTGGATCTGTTTATGATCTGTGAACCAGTGTATGCTACTGTACACATTTATGCATCTACAGAACAGTGTGTAGATTTGTTGGGGAAACACAAGGTGCAGTACAGACAGCAAGTATCACTGTGTTTGTGCTTTTCCACAGGATGAAGAGCAGAGTGAATCCTGCAGTGCTGAGGCTCTTTCAGCAGCTGGTGAGTGTTTCCACTTTTTAGTGACTGAAGAAAACAGAAAAACTAATAGAAATCCCAATGGTCATTGCAACCAAACCTGTTCACAAGATTGATGTAGTGTTGCTGAACTCTTCTACAGATGGTGAGACTGCAGGACCGTGTGCAGATGGAGATAAAAAGACAGATGCAGCTGCTGACAAGGTGAAACACTCACACATACTGTGTACATGCCACACATACTATATGCACAAATGCACCGCAAATCATCGCTTTCTTTTGTCATGACAGGTCAAGAAAGAGCTGAAAGCAACAGAAGAAGACAAAGTGTCCTCTTCATTGGCAGGTACGTGTGTGTGCTGCTCAGGCTCTTAAACAAGTCAAGCATCGGTTGGAGGCTTGGAGAAAGTGTTTGGTTGTAATGATGCTTCCTGTCCAGCAGGGGGAGCAAAGGCATTCCCTGATGGTATGGAGGAAGGCCACTTGAGTGATGATGAGGGAGAAGGAGAGGAGGAGAAGGATAAGAAGAAGAAGAAGAAGTTGAAGAAGAAGAAGAAGAAGAAGAAGGTGATTCTGCAATGTGAAAAATGCGTTCATATATGCCGATTTTTCTGTTTTTTATTTTAATTTAATTGAACAGATACAGGAGTGTTTCTGCGTGCAGACTGGGTGAACTGAAAACTTCAAATTGTCCATAAGTGTGAAAACGAGTGTGTTCTTCTGATGCAATTATAATGTTTGTTTTAATATTTGCATATGATTTGATCCACAGGACTCCTCCAGCTCCTCCTCTTCTTCATCTGATAGCTCCTCCTCAGACAGCGAAGATGATGATAAGAAAAAGAAGAAGAAGAAAAAGAAGAAGAAGAAGAAGAAGAAGAAGGTGAAGTAGAACAAGGACACGATTTGTGTCTACAACACTTATGTGTTCCGTATCTGTGCTGTTTAATGTTATTAAATCATCCTTACCTTTCTGTGCGTCTTTACAGGATTCCAGCTCTTCCTCCTCCTCGTCTTCATCTTCTGATAGTGAAGATGATAAGAAGAAGAAGAAGAAGAAAAAGAAGAAGAAGAAGAAGGATGAGGTTCATGTCCACAACACTTCTTTATATCACATTTTTTGTACTTGTGCTGGCTGTTTTTATATCATCCTCGCCTTTCTCCTTGTCTTTACAGGATTCCAGCTCTTCATCCTCTTCTTCATCATCTGATAGTGATGATGACAAGAAGAAGAAAAAGAAGAAAAAGAAGAAGACAAAGAAGAAGAAGGATAAGGTTTGTGTCTGCAACACTTCTGCAAATTACATTTTTTTACACTTGTGCTGGTTGTTATTATATCACCCTCGCATTTCTCTGTCTCTTTACAGGATTCCAGCTCTTCATCCTCTTCTTCATCGTCTGATAGTGATGATGACAAGAAGAAGAAGAAGAAGAAGAAAAAGAAAGATAAGAAGAAGAAAAAGAAGAAGGATAAGGTTCATGCCTACAACACTTCTGTATATTACATTTTTTGCACTTGTGCTGGTTGTTATCATCCTAACCTTTCTCTGTCTTGACAGGATTCAAGCTCTTCCTCTTCTTCTTCATCATCTGATAGTGAAGAGGATAAGAAGAAGAAAAAGAAAAAGAAGAAGAAGAAGAAGGTAAAGCATGTGCATATTCTTAAAATGTTTTCATGTTCGTTGTTCTTGGTTATTAACAGATTAATGTCACACTCCTGATGCTCATGAACAGTCTCATGAATGGTATTAAAGATGCGTTTCTGTGACTGATATCTTTTTCTAGAAGGACAGCTCTTCTGATGATAGCTCTTCTTCCTCCTCCTCATCCTCCTCTTCTTCTGATAGTGATGATGACAAGGTGAGATGACACACATACACACAGTGAATTATTCATCTGTTCCAGAGTTTACAGAGTTAAAAGAGATAAACAGCAGCACAATTATTCATGAGGACGTGTCTTTCTTTTCTACTGTAGAAGAAGAAGAAAAAGAAAGATAAGAAAAAGAAGAAGAAGAAGGATAAGAAGAAGAAGGTGAGAGCATGTCATCCTTTGTTTTGCATTCCAGGTTTTTGGTTGATTACATGATGGCAACTCTTTATATGTGACATTTCCTGAAGAAAAACAAAACACACTATTGATGATCTTTGGTCAGGGGGAGAAAGAGTAACCACATCAGCGTGCATGCGGTGGTGTTATGATGTCATGACCCAATACTTTCTGCTTGTTCAAACTCACAACAGACAGAAACGTCACCACAGTATCATTACCACCCTACGTATGAAATGTCATGTGTGTTATCATTTCTTTTTCTGTCCAGGATTCTTCTTCTGACTCCTCCAGCGATTCTTCTAGTGATGATGATAAGAAGAAAAAGAAGAAGAAAAAGGATAAAAAGAAGAAGAAAAAGAAAGACAGGAAGAAGGTAAAGCGATGTGATTGTGTTGTGTTGGTCAGCGCAGCCTCCTGCTTGATATATTTGTATATTAAGATGGGAAATGAAATAAAATAAAAATAAATAACACAATAACCTATTTACATCCATCCAGGACTCAGATTCTTCTAGCAGTGATGACGACAAGAAGAAAAAGAAGAAGGACAAGAAGAAGAAAAAGAAGAAGGACAAAAAGAAGGTAATGTAGCGTGTAATAAACACATTTCAGCTCATTTAGCTGTTTTATAAAAGATAAATAGAGTGTTCAATGCTTTTTTATTTGAGCAGGACTCAAGCTCCAGTTCATCAAGTTCATCTGGTAGCTGCAGTGGCAGCGACAAGGAAAATAAAAAGGACAAGGACGAGAAGAAGAAAAAGGTAAAGTATTCACGGGTTAGAAATATCATCAGATTTTGTCTAATGTGCAGATGAAATGATTTTTTTCCCTGCTTGGCCTTCAGAGTTCGGGCTCAGATGGAAGTGACACTGACAAGAAGAAAAAGATTGTAAGTTTGCTTTTATTATGAACCATGAAAAAAATATTATGGCTGATTGCGAGCTGTAAGTCAGCTGGTTTTTCCTTCAGCTATTAAAACTGTCACCATAATCTTTCCTCATATTCTATTCACCATTTGTACGTTTTGCCTGATTTTCCATTTACATTACCCTTTATAATGTGGTGCTGGTTTCATTCCAGGATACCCTTGATGCTGAGCAAAGCACCAAGCCAAAAAGAGAAGTTTCAGGCTCAGGTGGCGGCACCCTATCAGCTCCCAGTGGCAGCAGCTTTAAGCAAAGTGGTCCTACTGCCGGTCCTACTGCCGGTCCTACTGTCGGTCCTACTGTCGGTCCTACTGCCGGTCCTACTGTCATCTCCTACGTATCACTCCCGTCCAAGCCGACAGTGAGTACGGATCCTCTGAATCCTTCAGCTTTCTCCAAGCCTTCTGTCTCCAGCACTTCACTGAGCATGGGAGACAGGGTCACCATCCGCAGACCTCCCAGCCCCATGGAGTCTCTGATGGGGAGCCCAAGGAGGTATGGAGACTCAGGGGCCCGTACCACTAGCCACCTGAGTGCTAGTGACCTACTGAAAGGCCCCAAGCCTTACCAATGATGAGATGTCACAGACCAAACTAGATGTTACGTTTTGTTTTTTTTTAAATGCGTGACTTACATGACACTGGTCAGTGTTGAATGGGATGATGAGGTGTTGGTTCACAATCATAGAGAATAATTCAGAATCCTTGTTTTGCAGAATAAAACAATATGATTTTATTTGTGTGTTTTGTGTCTACTTCTTATGCTGCCTTCAGGTGCTCCTACATCTCACGTTCTTTGGGTACAAGAATTAACATAAAGGTCATGTTAGCTGTTTGTTGCTTTGGATGCAGACATATTGGGCTGGGGCATGTAAATGAAAAGGGAAATGAGAACCAAGCCTCTAACAGATGTTACACTAAAAGATTACAGTCTGCAAAGGACAAGGTAAATAGTTATACCAGGGAAATACGAACTGGAAACACTGTACTTCAGTGTAAATGGGGCGAACAAGGTTTATTTGACAGCCTGCACACTTTAATAAGGGCTCTTCTCACACATTTTCAATACTTTGAGTCATTAGCGGTGTACTATCACTTTAAAGTAACACCCACCAGTAATGGCATGACATACAAGCTGTCCTAGGTTCTGTAACATTGGTTTTCATTGTTAGATATCATAACCAGTGGTGGAAAGTATGAGTAAATTTACTGAAGTACTGCACTTGTTGAATATTAGTGCTTGGTGTTTGTTAACTTGAGTGTTTTCCTAGTCTGCTACTTTAAACTTCCACTCCACCACATTTCAGAGAGCGATATTGTACTTTTTCCTCCATTAAATGTGTCTTCTTGCTGGAGTTACTTTGGAGATTAACATTTTGCATAGTGCAAATACTGCAGATTATTTTATTAAAATGCTATTTACTTGTTAATGTTAAATGTGGCAGCAGACTGAGAGGGGCTGTTCTGTATAATGGGTTTAAAAATTTGGTTTTATTTATGTAAATTATTAAATGCAGAATTAAAACATTCAGCTTGTAATGTTTTTATATTTATTATTTATTATTTATTATATTATTATTTATTTTATATTTTATTTTGTTTTTACATTTTGTAGTATTGATACTTTTACTAATGTAAAGCATCTACATACTTGTTACACCACTGACCACAGCGCTGCAGTAATAACACTTCTACCCCATTTCCCCTGTCCTGTTACTAGTAAGGATATTATATGCACTGTAATCAGCCTTTTAGTGAGTTTATTTGTTCATATCTATTTCTTTCATTTCTAAGTGCATGTTATAGGGGATATTTTAATGCCTAAGTATTTTGACACCCTGTATACTAAATTACACTTTGCAGCTGCAGCTGAAGCATTACCAAATAATTAACTAAAAGTTATACATTTAAAAAAACAGGATGTAATCTCAACAAGAGAGTGGGGTTGTATTTTGTTTATTTGATTCGTAAGAGGACAGTGTGCAATGACATTAATCATTTACAAGGAATAAAAACATGGTTGCACCAGACAGATTTCCAATTTCCACATAACAAGTAGACCAAGTTCCCCCACTGGTTTTAATGTCAAACTTTTAGCATACAATATGAACAGAATCCGACTCATACAGATGAAGCATCGAGAAAAACAAACAAAGAACAACCCACAACTGAAAAAGACAACAAAGGTAAAACAAATCTAACATAGTGGAAACAAAGTGGAAATAAAGATGCGAGTGACTTGTGACAAAAGGTTCACTTAAAGATTTTGAATATAGTTCATACATTAGTTTTGTGATAGCCTTTTTTTGGTTTCGTGAGGAAGAACTGTTGACAAGCGTTGTTCCACTTCCTTAATAGATACAAAAAAAAAAATAGTTTTGGTGGTTGTCAATTTACATTTGGAAATGTGGAATATGACAGCCTAATATGAGATAATATAAATAAACTATAAATCTAGTGGCCTGATATCTTTCCACAGCACATATATAAAATAACCAGAATAAATGGGAGCAAATTACAAACAGAGCAATTTATGGCTTCGTCACTACAACTTTTTGAATAAATGTTTCACTGGCAAGAATCCACGGGACAATTTAAATGAAACTTTTTTTTATTATTATTTGTTAGAATGAACTTCTGTGGTAAGGACCAAACTTTTTTCCTGTCAATATTGCAGTGACACCCACATTTCCCAGCATGCTGAACTGAGCAGTTTTTTTATCGTTTGCACCATTAGTGAGTTGGCTATGCGTGTAACATATTGGCTGTAACTGACACTCGAAACTTCTAATTTGTTCTCTACGTAGGGAAAATGCCACAGAAGATAAATCTAGATTTTACACACATAATATTCCATCAGTGTGACAGTCTGGATGACATGCGTCAGGTGTACCGGGACAAAGAGGTCATTGGTTCATCAGCCCCTGCAGGTGATTGGCTCTGCTCGGATGACAGGAAATAAACAAAGGTAGGATGTCGTCGGCTCTACCTGGGGGCAACACTTGTCTCATTCCTCCCCCAACCGGCAACACCTGTATCCGTGTTTTGCTAACCCTGTTTTCTCCTGTTACTTCAGAGAAGTGAAGTATGGTGGCCTAATTTGGTTTCTTTCATTTCAGGTTGTTTCCAAAGACTGCAGGCTGTATGGTTGGTACCTTCATAGTTAATGTGTTGTGTTGCTTTGCCCACCTGGGAACAAATCAAACGCCTCAGTCAACTCAACCTTCAGTTTTACGAATTACGCATCACTGTGCGCGTTTGCAATGTGCGTAAAATTCTATGCTTTGAAGACGCTCCTCTGTGAATGATTAACTCAGCTGCAGCGGTGGTTGGGGGGGACGTGTTTGTGTCACGTGGTTTAGGTGCGGTCAACCCAAATTTCCAGCGTGTGAGAAAAGCAGCCAGTCAGTGTCTGAGGTCACTTGTTTGGGAAAGTGCAGGAGGGAGTCACGATGTCTTTGGATCTGTCAGAAGGTAGGTTAAAATTTACTCTGACTGTATTTAGGAGGAAAACCTTGAATGTAAATGTTTAGTCTGGAGCTACTTCAGCATCATTTTTAAAGTCTTGGTAACTGGAATTGAGGAGAGTTTTAAAGAGGATATTTAGGGCATGTTTTGCTCCTGACAGCTTAATTACTGATCCAGTGTATGCTTTAGGAACCAAATCAAAATATGTAATCAGAGACAGTCTCAGCAAGGTGTGTTTGATTTGTAGCTGTGCTCCTGCTGTGTAAAGAGGTTGCCACTGTCTCTCAGATTGTGTTTACCATCTGTCTGTTTTACATGTGCAGCTTTAGGTGGGGGTGACGATGCGCTGAAGAAGGATGATGCTCAGAAGGATGAGTTTAACTTCCCTTGGAGCAAGGACAAGGATAAGGACAAGGATAAGGACAAGGACAAGGACAAGGATAAGGTAGGAGCTTTGTATATGTATATTCTGACACAGACCTATATGGTTGATGAGCGTAAGAGCTTTTCCAGGTACTGAGAAGTAGAATTTGACACCTAGTTTGATTTGAGCTGTTATATTTTGACAGCATAGCCCAGTAATTGCTTCTCTGGTAAACCTGCTTCAACATAATATACATGTAATCTGTGTTGATAAATAATGATGGAATTGATGATTTATTCAGCGTAAACTTTTGCCATTTTCAGGAAGACAGCAAGGATAAGTCTGATAAAAAGGA
Organism: Epinephelus fuscoguttatus; assembly: GCF_011397635.1. NCBI lineage: Eukaryota > Metazoa > Chordata > Actinopteri > Perciformes > Serranidae > Epinephelus > Epinephelus fuscoguttatus. Next base: position 10,050,280 of record NC_064756.1, on the reverse strand, counting down.
CAAGTCTGATAAAAAGGACGAGTCTGACGAAAAGGACAAGTCAAAGGACGGAGACAGCAAAGAACACAAGAGCAAGAGCAAGAAGAAAAAGGGAAAGAAGGAAGGATACGAATCAGGCTCAGCCTCATGCTCATGCTCATCCTCATCCTCTTGCTCATCCTGCAGCAGTGATGAGGTAGGCCCAATGCTGAAGTTAATATGTAGAAATCTCTCTGATGTGATTTTTGATGATACTCCAGTGAGCCAGGCCTTGGTCATGTTACCTCTCTCTCACAGTGAAAGCTCACTGGCTCCAAACCGTAGTTGGGAACACACTTGCTCAATAACATTAATTTAGCTTGGCTCGTTCCTTGCTGGTAACTAGCTTCTAGCGGGTTGGACCACTCTGCAGAAGGAAGGATGGCGAGGCGTTCAGGTGCTGTTCACAACAATGACTTAATTGCAGTCTTCACCACAAAACAAACATGGTCTTCTCATGAGGTTAAGAACTTATCTAGATACTTAATTCTGCTTACTATAATCACTCTTTGCAGCCAGCAGTCTGAGAGAGCTGCTTGCCTCCACATACATACACGTCGCACCTTCACAGGTTACCCACCACCCTTAGAGGGGAAAAAGGGTGAGCCCTGTGTGAACACTGTGCTGGATTTTTATTTCCCCTCAGTGCTCAGTTTGTAAAAGTGTTCCCATTTCTGTAGTTTGTGGTTCTCGAGACTGTTTTAACAACATAATAAGCTAAAATGCAGCTCAACAGGTAACATACCTGTCACACCTTGTTTCAAAGGTCAGTGTGCGTCGAACATTGTTTGAAACAAGACTGGCTGAACAGGTCTTGACCAGCAGAGTCAGTTCTAATCAGTCGTGACTCACCACACCCCTCTGGGTGTGTGCTGTTGTCATGTATAGCTCACACTGATGTCAAGTGAAAACCTTCCAGCTCTGCAGGTTCATTTTTAGATTGCTAACCTGGAGCCAAACTCAGAGCGACTTCAACTATCTCACCGCCTTTGAGCTAAATTCCTTCCACTTTGTTGCTGAGAGGAAACAGAGCAACATGTCGGTCACATTAATGAGTAATAAGTTTCCCATGCAGATGACTAAAGCAAGAGAAGCCAAGCCCAGGGTGGGAGAGAGGAGGAATAGGTCAGATAGGAAGTTATGCAAAAGCTGTTCGCTAATCACCACAGTGAAAGTGAACTCACTGCTGTCGTACCTGTCGTGTGCTGCACAACGAGACTCCAAAATATTCCTCCTGCAAAAGTGAATGTAATTTCAGTGTTTATTATTATGGATCGTACTGCTGCAACAGTAATTCATTAAAGATACAGAAGGAGCCGCACTAAAGATGTTCTTTAATAAATCATGCATCCTTTCTGGGGAGCACTTTAGAGTTCAGAGTAATTATTTGTAATTATAGTGCACCAGTACAGTACATACTTATATTCATATCCTCAAAGGGAACAAGATGTGAATTTGGGGGAAAAGGAGGTAACAATCTGGGAACTTAAAGAATTTAAACTGTAGATTTTTTTAACACTCAGGCACCTGGAGCGGTGCAGATGATAACAAAATGAGGATAGGCAATATATAGTTCCTAAATAACTACTAAGGGCTTTTACCCTGGAACAAATAGGTGAAAGAATATTGTCAGAAACAAACAGAGCAGGCATGAAGCCAATACTGTGTGTGTTACAGGGGACTTCAGATGCCTTAGGTGGTGCAGGTGTATGTGGAAGGACACTGTTTTTACACAGGATGCTGTTCATTGTTGTTAAGGAGTACAGCAAGTTAAAATAGTTAGTAAAATTAGAAAAAAAAAGTTTTGTTATGATAAATACAGCTGAACAGGAACCCAGGACTATTCACCTAATAGCCAAGGCAGGTGTAGAGCCGTGGTTCCCAACTGGTGGGTCGTGGTCCGTGACTCGTAATCCTGTCAAGTTTGTTCAAAAAATACACTTTATTTTGAAGTACAGTAAATTTCCAGCACAGTGCTTTTAGTTTGAAGTGCTGTTTTCTGCTGTAGAGTGAGTGACTGACAGACAGCTCCTCGTCAGACACAGCGAACTAGCTCAACGACGTGGTCAAACGCAAGTATGACGCTGAATGTATTAAACTGTGGGACCTCAAACTAATGATTCAGGAGAAATCTGGGCCCTGTGGCTGGACCGGTTGGGAACTGCTGGTGTAGAAGATTATTTTACGTCCTGTCACAATGTAACAGTGATGAACAGTAAAGGATACGAACACTGCAGTCATTGGAAAACGTGACTTGAGAGTCGTTGTACAGATTGAAAAACTGATTTGATCTGACGAGCTGCATAACTTTAAAACTCAGCATGTGTTTTCTAATGGAGGACTAACTTAAAACAATTTCAACCTCCAAAACTGAGCCGACCTAGTGACAAAACTACAAGCAATAGCTACACAATCTTTTCTACAGCTCCTCTCACTGGAAGAAAGTCTCAGTTACACAAACATACATTGATGGTGGACGTTTGTGACGTGTGCAGCTCTCAAGGGTGGTCAAATTAATGTAGCATGTAATATTAGAATAGCTAATCCTGATTCAGTTCCCACATTGTTACCCAATTATCTCTAGCTTCACATGTTGTTTAATTGTTTATATCTGTATGTACTGTAGTGATGCACTGATTAATAACACTGTAAAATAGAAAGAATTATGCTGCAAGTTGTGGGCTGTCATCTGAAGTGTTACCACATTCTGCAGTAACAGCATTTTCCTTTTTGTCATTTCAGGGTTGATGCTTCCTGCAGGAACCAGGCTGCTCTGTTGATCTCTTATGATCTTGTCTGTTGACAGAATGACTGTGTGGTAGTAGGCCTGACACCTTTCCTTGCTTTCCTTTCATTGGTGTCACAGAAACGTGCTGCTCTTGATTAAATAAGATTGCTGATTTATTGAAGTAAATGTTCTGACAAGGAAATGCCTACAGGATTTATTGTCTCCGTCAAGTTCATCTGTCAAGTAAAGTGTGTTTTTTTCACCACTAGATGGCGGTGTTATCTATTTTAAGGTCAATTACAGTTTGAAGTCAAGAAGAAGATTAAAGCAGTTTTATTTTCAAGATTTATGTTTTAAGAGTACAGAAATATAGATAATATTGTTCATCATTGTAGTCAGATTCTACTCAGATAAAGAATAAGTAAATAAAATGTATATAATGTACTCTTTTTAGGTTGATAAATAGCTCGTCCTCAGTGAATGTGTAATGGCTGCAGAGTGTTTCCTCTGACATGACATGACGCTATCAGCAGGTGTCAGTGTACCAGTGGTGGAAGTATTTAGATCCTTTACTTGAGATAAAGTAGAAATGCCACAGTGTAAAAATACTCTACACACAAAAGTAAAGCATTTACATTTTGTCTACAGAAGAATTATCAACAAAAAACAAAACTCAAAGTACCAAGCAAGGGCACCCATAATGCAGAATGACCCTTTTCAGTGTTATATATTATAAAACTGTATTGTTGATATTGGTGCATTCTTGTATCAGCATATTATTAATGTTAAAGCTGGTAATGGCATACATACTGCTGCCTAGTTTTTTTCTATAAAGGCATCATGTTTTGTGTTTAAAATCACAATCTGCAATGTCACTAGTAAATTTAACAGTCAGAAAGGAGTGGAGTAAAACAAACAGTGTTTCCCTCTGGGATGCAGTGCAATAGAGGTATGAAGCAATGTAAATTGGAAATACTCAAATAAAGAACAAGTACCTTAAAACTGTACTTAGGTAGTTCTTTCAGTATTAAAGGTAAAACGTCTATATCACTGTATTTCCTTGTAATAAAGTGAGTATATGTATGCAGTTACATTCCTCCACTGCAGAGGGGGTCAGATTAGGTTGAAGTGTTTAACAACAGAAAACATCCCTGGAGAAAAAAAAAAAAAAAACATCAGATGAACATATGATTTGAAGATGCAATTTTTGGCTTAAGGAAATTGTGATGGGTGTTTTTCCCTGTTTTTACATTTTATAAAACAAAAAGAAAAACAATCAAGACACTAATAAGTAACAGCAGCTAAAATGATAATGAAGATAATTGGAAGTTGCGCTCCTAACTGAACGTCATAAATACAAGAAAAAGATCAATCATAACAATGACAAAAGTGAAGCCAATCAGCCCTCAGATGACACCAGAGAGCTTGTTCAGGTATTGCAACACCAAACAGTGGTAATCATATGTCACAACACTCAAGTTGTTCTACATTCTCTACCTTTTGTTGTCATTGTTAGATGGATGAAGTTCAAACCCGTCCTCATTTTTCTTTATAATTTAAAACCACATAATTATAGCTGCAGCTAAACAGTCACAACCTTGTTCCCAGGTAACCACAATAACACTATATTAACAATATGAAGTCCTGCATATTAAAGTATATCAACTTTTTTTTTTTTTTAATAAATGATGCCACAACTAAGGTGGAAATTAACTAAGTGCATTTATTGAAGTAATGCAGCTATAAGTGTCATTTTGAGATACTTTATTGTTTCCATTTTGTGCTACTCTATCCTGTAATACTCCACCACATTTAAGAGAGAAATATTTACTTCACCACATGAACGTGTGAACAGTGCAAACACTGCAAAAAATCTGCCATTTCAGTGAGACAATTTCAACTTCTTTAAATACAAGTTAGGAGTTTTATGAATTTTCAATTATCAGGTGACTTTTTTAAAATTCAAAAGCAGCGACCCCTTTTCTGTCCTCTTTCAACATTCTTCATTAATTTTATATTGTGAGGAAATTAGAAGTAATAATCTGTCCACTAAACTGGACATCGTGCATCGTTGGCTATATTTCAACTACAATTAATATTGTCATTGCAACCTTGTTGCTCTTGCAAAAACTGATTAATCTGATTGATCTGAGTGGCTTTTGGCTGCAAATTTATTGATTTATGTTATTAGAATGTAATGTACTGGAGGGAGATGCAGTAGAAAGAGAGAGGGGAGAAGCTGAGGAGTCAGGAGGAGGGTTCAACACGTTTGCATGGCACTGAACAGTATATGAACATGTTAAAATATGTGAACACAGTAGTCTAACAGCATTAAAATATGTTCTTAATGTTTCATGATATAACTTGGTACATATTTCTTATGTTGAAAACTCAAATGCATGCTGTCAACCCGTGTGGACATGTGAAAAACTCTTTTTAGCTTAATTGTTTTTCCATACCTAAAGAGGAATTAAGAAAAAAAAGTATTTAAACGTTAATGCAGAGGTGACACTAATTCAGTCTTATATATTAAAACACTCTTAAGGTTTGCTCTGCATTATGACTGCTGCTTATTTTTGATACTTTGGAACAGTTTTTCATAATTCATACATGTAGGTCCTATGATCTAAGACAGTTAAAAAATATTAGTTAACATGAACATCTCTCTCCCAAATCCAAAACCTATAGGGCGGAAACATCAAGTATAAAGTCCAGCCTTTAAGTATTTTATTGCTCCTCTGTATTGTAAATTACTCATTGCAGGCGTGGTACCCTGTAACTGGAAGTTAAAATGTAATAAACATAATGCAGTCTGTTAAAAAATAAACATATTACAGTATATCACATACACTCTTTAAAATATGTCCTGCTCAGACTTGCCACTGTGCAGGTTTGTAATGTGCATATAATTCTCCTGCACTTGACATTATCAGTCCTGCGGTGAATGCAATAACCCAGCTGAGCAGCGGTTGGGGGCGTGGCTTATGTCAGGGCGCGTGGTGTAGGTGCGGTTAATCCATGTTTCCTGTTTTTGACTCTCTGAACTCACTTGTTTGGAAAAGCGCTTGGAGGAATCACGATGTCTTTCGATCTGACACAAGGTACGGTTAAATTCACTCTGATTCTGTATTTAGGAGGGAGAGCTTGAATGTTGATGTTTGTCTCAAATCTTGGTAACCGAGCAACAGGGATTTTTAGGGGAAGTTTTGCTCCCGACAGTCCCAGCAAGGTGTATTTGATCCGTAGCTAGATGTACTCCAGATTCTTAGTGACAATAATTCAGATTTTAAAACTACATTTATTCGAACCTGATATAAATAAAACCTGCTAACCACGTTTTGCATGTGTGCAGCTCTGGGTGGGGAAAGTGAGGTGAAGAAGGACGAAGCTCAAAAGGATGAGTGGTCATTGTGGAACAAGGATAAGAAGAAGGAGAAGGAGAAGGTAGGAGCTTTGTTTTAATATGTGCATGTGGTACATACATGTGGTGTCAGTCTGCTGTTTATGGTTTGACAACAAAGCCAAACAGTTGCTTCTCTGGTAAATCTGCTTCTGTAAAGACTAATCCAACACAACAATTTATTCAAAGTCAACTTTTGGATTTTTTTTAGGGAGACCACAAGGACAAGTCTGGATGTAAGGACAAGTCCGGGAGTAAGGACAAGTCTGGATGCAAGGACAAGTCTAAAAAAAAGCACAAGTCCAAGGACAAACATGATAAACATGACAAACATGAGAAGAAGAAGAAGGAAAAGAAGGAGGGCGGTTCATCCTCCTCCTCCTCCTCCTCATCTTCATCCTCCAGCAGTGATGAGGTAGGCCAAATGCTGCAATATGTTTGTTTTAGAGATCTCTTGCTAATTATTCTTAAAATATAAAAAGGTGCATTATCATTTTCTCAATCATGTGCAATACTACTTCTCATTGCTGTATCACATTAATACAACGTTGATTATCAGGTGCACTTTGCTTTTTCCACCATTTTAGTTCATTTTTTGTGACTCATGTTGTTATCAAACTCCTATTGTTGCACTATTAGGCACTGGTTTTTCATTTTGTTCCTTGAAAACACTTATAACTCGTGGATTTGTATATTTTGCCAGATATTTAACACTCTGTTGTTCTAAAACTGGGCACAGTGAGTGACCCTGACCTGGGGAACCCCCTGGTTGACTTAGTGTTACTGTAATTTGAAGCATTCTCTGGCACAGGAATTTCCTTCAGGATAAATAAAGTTCTTGTAGTTATCGTTGGACTTTCGGCACACAGGTCAACTTTTATTTCCCCTCAATTCTCAATTTGTGAAAGTGTTCCCACTTTGCACTTCTGTAGTTTGTAGTTCTCAGACTTTTTATCAAAGAGTGCGATAAGATGCAGCTCACCAGGTAACATACCTGTCACACCTCGTTTCAAAGGTTGGCGAATGAATTATCAGCTCGACGATGCACACAGAACATCCACAACAGGTCTGACCAGCAGTGATCAGATATGACATGTAGCTCACACTATTGTCACATGAAAAACAATTCCAGATCTGCAGATTAATTTTTTAATCTTCAGAGCAGTTTTTACTATCACATCATGTTTGGGTTGAAGTCTTTGGTGTTATTGCAGCTCTGCTCAGAGGAAACACAACAACACGTTGGTCACATTTGTGTGAGTTATATTTCCCATGCAAATGACTGAAGCAAAGTGAACACGCCACAGTCATGGTCTGATTAGACACAATAACATTCTTGCTCCAAAAATGACTGTCATTTTGGTGTTTGTTATGGCTGCTGCTGCCACAATGACTCACACACTGAAGATACAGACGGAGCATACTTAAGATGTTTAATAAATAATGGATCCATTCTGCAGTAACAGCGATGTCCTTCTTGTCATTTCAGGAGTGATGCATCCTGGGAGCTCCAGACCACGCTGTTAGCCTCTTATGATCTTATGATCTTATCTATTGACAAAATGACTGTGTGGTTGTAGTGTACAGTAACACGCCTACTTCATTTTCTTAGTGTCCTTTCACTGGTGTCACCAGTGCTGGCGCTACCTACATGCATATCACACACTGCACTGAGGGCATCAAGTCCCGGAGGGGGCACCACAACAGCTAATGATCATCAATCATAATCATAAAGATGAAGTATTTAAATTTAAGATGAAGCACAGCCACAGTAGGCACCAGTAGATCATTACAGTCAATATGATATAAATCACTGCTTGTAATAATAAAATGAATTATGTATAATATATAGTATATATTGTCATTGTATAGTTCTGGTTTTCTGATTTGTTTATTGATAACATTGATAACCTCCTGAGATCTGAACTTTTGTTTGGTATGCATTTTTATTTTCACCTCGCTATTTGAGATCAGTAGGACTCGATTGGTATGAAAAAACTAAACATCGTCAATGATAATTAAGTCCCAGTGTTCTCAAATGAGTATTTCCTGAGTGCCAGCATCTTAGCTTGTTACTGTGACTGAAATTAGTCACGTGTATTCCATATCAAACTGCAAACACATTATGAATCATGAATAAACAAGTTTCAACGATAAAATCCGATCAGGTTTTGTATCTTGTCCACTTTTGTGTCGGGATCTGCTGCAGACTGACTTGACAGAGGTGGCTGACATTATGTTTTTACATGGATTAGCATGTTGTGCCAATTATCCTTCCGCATGTTCACCGATGGAAAACTTGTTACAACTTAAGTCAAGTTCACATTACACGATTTTCACCCTGATGTTGCGACGGGGAGACTATTGTAATCGTTTTAGTGTTTGAGTGTCCTTTGGTGATGTGTGTTTCTGTCAGCGGGAGTCTTGCCAACTGCATTATGACCTGTGTGTGCACACCACAAGATTTCTCCACCAAGCCCTCTCCGACAGAGCCCCAGATAACGTGGTGACGTCACCAAACTTGGAGACGACACAGTGTAAAGGCATGGATATTCTTCCCAATGTTAAATCAGATCTGCCTCCAGGACCTGGGTCCAAACACAACGCGCTCCCCGTGATCCTGTGGGCGCCGCCATTGTTGGTGCTTGCCGGCTTGTCAGTGTTGCCAGATCTTGGGAGAGAAACAAGCAACCAGGGCTATGGAAACAAGCCCAAAAGAAGTGGTCGGTTATATATAGAGAAAGGTGACGTTTAGAGAGCAAGCCCAAATAAGCAACTCCACTTTAGAAACAAGCCCAAAGTCGCGGCTAATAAGCGGACATGCCAAGTTCTCCCATCCTCCTGCATGCTGACATGGGACATATCCCGCCTCTCATTGGTTGATGCTCTTTGTCAGTCGTGTCAGCCTTCTCCAGTTTTCTAGCATGCCAGATATCCAGTCCCAGCCTCAGACGAGGGGGCAACTTGCTCGTAGGCTTGTTCACACATGAGGACTCGTCATCGACTCACCTCCGACCCTCCGATCTTGAGGTGGCTCTCAAGATCCTCTGCGACTTCAAAATCGCAGTGAAAATCGTGTAATGTGACCTAGGCTTTACTTCCTCTCAATAGTCAAGGTTGATCATCTACTTGGCGTTCTGCCAGGGCCACTAGATGGGACAAAAAAGTGTCCACGAATGAGGACAACCGGTCTGAGTTAAGCAGAATGAGGTATAAGGTAAACTAAACCCAAAATGAGATGTCCTCATGAGGACACAGGGTCTCAGGAGGATAATGAAGATGTATTTCTTTTTTTAAAAAAAAAAAAAAAAAAAAAGAAGATTGCAGTGTGTGTGTGTGTGTGTGTGTGTCACAGAAACATGCTGGGCTTGTCTCAACTGGAGTAAATGTTCTGCCAACAAAATGCTTGCAAGATTTTTTTCTCTAATCAAGTTTAAATGAATGAATGTTGAAGAGAAAAGCTGGGACAAAAAGCAGCTTTGAGGTTGCAATAGAAACACACAAATAAACACAGAATACACCCGCCAGCAAGGGACATACAGCACCGCCTTCGGCGTTTTCGTTGAGAGCCAGGCAGCACTGCGTGACCGAGGAGCCGAAGGAGAGGAGCAAGAGGCGCTTCGCTACTAGGCCCACATCGGGGTTGCCTTTCCCAGGTAGAGAGAGCTGCTGAGGGAGAATGGTAATGCAATCACAGGCCAATGCCGCTGTTGGCTGTTAGCCGCTGTTAGCGCTGGCCTGTGATTGTATCACCTTTCTCCTTCAGCAGCTCTCTCCACCTGGGAAAGGCAACCCCAATGCTGACCCTTGTTTTTTTAATTCGCCGGTCACACTGCCTTTTTGATTACCTTTTGCACTTTCTTGGCGACGAGGATTCCGTCTCCCGTGATGCTGCATAATACATGATCCTGCATTATGCTCAAAGAGTGGGACTTTGTTATGCGGCAGTAGTGCTGCTGGCCACTAACAGCTGTTAGCAGCGCAGTAATGCGAGGAGAGGGATGAGTGTTGTCAAAGGACAAGACGTGATTGGTTTGTTTCAGTTTACATCCGCCCCAACAGTCCTATGTTGTAAACACAGCCAGCATGGTGAGGAGGTGGTTTGTCAACTCGCGTCACGTGTGTCTGTGTAGGAGCCTGAAAGAATACTCCATGTAGTATTGGATGACATGGTTTCATCACTGTTATCATAGCTTTTTGGTACACAGCGGCTACAGTTGTTGCAATATGCGTTTGAAACAGTGAGGCGCTAGAGTGCGCCATCTGTTTGAATGCAATATATGATTTTAACATTAGATGGGAGAAATTCCTACACACTGTGGCTTTAAATGCATGTTTTCCACCAAATTTAGCTCAGTTTTTACCTCGACAGCTGGATGACTCTGGGCCTGCAAATCATCCAAACCATCCCTACTGCTGCTGTGATCCCAGTGCAGCTGCATGGCACAAATCATAAAGACAAATTGATTCAAGTCAAATCAGCAAACTGATGAAAAGAGACGATGTAAACAACAAACAGCAGACGTGCTATATGATTTCATACTTGGCAAATGCATCATATTTAATGAGAGGACATGTTTTTTTTGTTGGCATGGTGGTGCAGTGATTAGCATTGGTGCATCACAGTTAGAAGGGTCCTGGTTTGAACCCCGGGTGGGTAACCCTTCTGTGCGGAGTTTGCATGATCTCCCTGTGTCAGCGTGGGTTTTCTCCCACAGTCCAAATACATGCAGGTTAACTGGCGACTCTAAATTGCCCTTACGTTTGAAAGTGAGCATAAATGGTTGTCTGTCTCTATGTGTCAGCCCTGTGATAGTCTGGTGACCTGTCCTGGTGTCGTGTACCCCGCCTCTTGCCCAACGTCAGCTGGGATAGGCTCCAGCCTTATTCTTATAAAGGTTTTAAATGCTGTGCTTTGTGAAGCCAATCTGCCCTCGAGTGACACCAGAGAGCTCCTGCAGGTCCTGTAATACCAAACAGTGGTAATCATATGACACAACATACAAGCTGTTCTACATTCTCTACCTTTTGTTTGCATTGTTAGATGGATGAAGTGCAAACCATTCCCCTTTTTTATCATTAAAAAAACACAATTGGATGCAGTCACACCCGTCTTCCCAGGCAACCGCAATGACACGATGTCAATAATGAAAAATACTATGATTTAAGTAGATCAAGATTAAAAATGGTGGAAAGTAACTAAGTACATTTACTGAGGTACTGCAGCTATAAGTGCCATTTTGAGGTACTTGTACTTTACTTAAGTGTTTCCATTTTGTGCTACTCTATACTGACAGAAATATTTACTTCACTACATGTAAGTGATTGCTTGAGTTACTTCGTAGATTAATGTTTTGAACAGTGTAAACACTGCAAATATCAGCCATTGCAGTGAGATAATTCAACTTCTTTTAATAAAAGTCAGTAGTTTAATGGATTTCCTGGAGTAAGGTGACATTTTTCTTGATTCAAAAACAGCAATCACTTATTTTTCAACATTATCACACCAATTTAGAAATGAATCTTGCAACAAGTTTTTTTCTGTCAGAAACAGGTTGTTGTAATTTGACTAGAGTGGCAGATTTGTTCACTTATTTTACCAAAAAGCCATTTTAGGATTCAATATCTATTTAATGATGACTTTGTAGGATGGATATTTACTTGCAGTGCAAAACACATTATGATCATTAAATGGTTGAAATCAGCTCCACCTGGATCAGCTCACTTTCAAATGCTTTTTATACAAGAATGCAAGGGTGATAAAAGATCAGTGTTTTATATTAAAACACCCTTAAAAGGGCCATCCTGCATGATGACTGCCTCTTAATTTTGAGTATTCACACTGGTGTTAATACTTATACCTAAGTAAGCTCGGTCTGTGCACAAGGAACAGACAACAAAACTAAATCTTGAGATCTCAGACTGTAGCTACGTTCAGATCTCTGTTCAATCAAAGTACAAATGCATGAAGGGAGTTTACCCAGTGTGGCTTTATGAATTAACAAATACCAGTGACTGAGCCTACAAAAGGTCAAAGAACCAGCCCTGGAATAACGCGCACAGTGATGAGTGAGGGCTTTTTTGATTTGTAACAAATCTCAGTGCACTATGATGTGCAGTATCTGACATGTGATAATGATGTGTAGATGCATTCATGTGCAACAGATCACCATAATCCAGAACTGGTGAAAACCAGTTGTAGTAAAGTTTGTCATAAAAAAAAAAAGTAATGTGCCTCTCAATCATATGCTGGCACCCTAAAATGGCATTCAGTCATCAAAATGATGAGAACCCCTGCTCTCTGTGGATGATCGGATTGAAGAAGGTGTTCAACAGGCGATTATGGCCCTGACCTCTTATACACAAAGTTGTGACGTCTGCAGTGGTATTTTCTTGCCTGCCTGTATAGTAACTTATCCTTTACAAGCTGTAATCAACAGGGTGCCACCTAATTAACTACCATTTAAATGTAATAAATGCCTGTGTAGTTATTCACACAACACTGAAGTATGTCCTGCTCAGACATGCCACTACGCAGGTAACTCTGATCACCCCGCCTGCACGTGAAAGTATGTGTCCTGAAATAAATGGATTTCTATGAGGCCATCCAGCTGGAGCCGTGGCTGGGGGGCGTGGTTTAAGTGCAGTTGATCCAGGTTTCCTGTGTGTGAGTGTCTGTGCTCACTTGTTTGGGACAGTTCACAAGCAGGAGTCACAATGTCAGGTAGGCTTAAATTTACTTTGACTGTATTTAATAAGAAAGACTGTAAGGTTGATGCTTGTCTCTGTTGACTTCAGATACATTTTAAAGTCGTGGTAACTGAGTGCAACAGGGGTTTTGGGGGTAAAGTTTTCTGCCAGACAGCTTAATAAGAATAAGATGACCATACGGAGACAAAATCCAAATGCGAAGGCAAAGATAGTCCTAGCAAGGTGTATTTGATTTGTAGCTATGTAAAGAGGTTGCTATTGTCTCTAAGATTCATAGTGATGATAATTAAGATGTTTAAATCACATTTATTCTAACCTGATACTAACCCTGCTTTTCCTGTGTGCAGGTAAAGAAGAAATGGTGCAGAAGGATTCTGCTCAGAAGACTGAGTGGTTTTGGAACAAGAAGGAAAAGAAGGATAAGGACAAGGTAGGAGCTTTATATGAATATGCTCAGGTAGTACATACCTGTGGTGTTCCATGTGTGCAGCTTGTAAATGTGAAGAGAAAATCAAGAAGTGTGAGGGAGAATGTGTCCATGACATCAGACATGCTCGTAGTGTGAATCTACTTGTGATTTTAGCTGTCTATATTTTGACAGCAAGGCCAAACAGTTGCCTCTCTGGTAAACCTGCTTTATCTTGCCCTCTTGCCGCCAGCTCTTCGGCACAATACACAGAATTCTTACTCCACGACTCAAACACAACCCTAAGACTCATCCAACACATGATTTCTTTCAAAGTCAACTTTTGCTTTCTTTTTAGGAACACAGCAAGGACAAGGGTGACTGTAAGGACAAAGACAAAAAGCACAAGCACAAGCACAAGTCTGGAGAGAAGAAGAACAAAGGTGAAAATAAGGATGGAAAAAAATCAGGCACCTCATCCTCTTCCTCATCTTCATCCTCCTCAAGCAGTGATGAGGTAGGCCTAATATTGTTTTCTTCTTTAAAGATCTCTTCCTAATTTATTTTTTAACATATAATACCTTTACTCTAGTGAACTAGGCCTTAATGTGTTGGAGTTTTGAATCATCGGCTCATTTGTGCACTTGAACATCCACAACTGGTCTTTCCAGTAGTGCCAGTTTTGATCGGATGTGACACACCACGCCCTCCTGTGTTTGTCAAGTGCATTATATTTGTATGAATTATACATTTTCCATGGAAATGACTAAGCAAAATGACAAGACTGCAGTCATGGTTTGATCAATGCCATTAATGCTTCATCTTGGTGCCTATTATGTCTCATGCTGCTTCCACAACAAGATGGAGCCGTAGCACTAAACATGTTCGTAATAATCCACTGATCCATTCAGTAACAACATTGTCCTTGTTATTTCAGGAGTGATGCTTCCTGGAGGACCAGACTGCCCTGTTCGCCTCTTATTCTCTGCTCTACTGACAGAATCACTCTGTGTGTGTGGTTGAGTGTGCGGTGGTACCACTTTTTCTTACTGTCCTTTCATTGTTATCACCGAAGCATGTCGGTCTTCTTGTTTAAACAAATCTCCTGATCCATTAAAGATAATGTTCTGACAACAGCATGCTTGCAGGATTTCTTCTCTCCCTCTGTCAATTAAAGTGTTTTCTTCACCACAAGATGGCAGTGTTATCTCTTTTTAAAGTCAGTCAGTTTAAAGTCTATGGAGAAGATAAAAGCAGTTTTATTTTAAAGAGTGCACAGAAATAAATACAGATAATGTTGTTGTGTGTCACTGTAATTGAGTTCTTCCACTTTTTTATATGGATTGGTGTCAAATTATTATGTAGTTGTTTTGGACATAAACTATTGAGAATGTGTAATGGCTGCAAAGTACTCTATTTGACCTGAGACATCACAGTCAGCAGGTGTCAGTGAACCAGAGGAGGAATTATTTAGATCCTTGAGTAAAACCAGAAATACCAAAGTGTAAAAATGCTACAAAAGTTCAGCATTTAAATTCTCACTTAAACAAAAATAAAGAAGTCAAAAGTACTGTAAGTGTCGAGTAAAAGTGCTGATTTTGAAGGACCCTCTTCAGTAGCAGCATTTTAAAATGTGGGCCTTGATGCACATTCATTTAAAATGCATGTAAAAATACATCATATTTAATGAGATTAATGTTGTATGGGAAAGATTTTAACCTGCAAAGTAACTACAACAAACAGATAAATGTATTGCAGTAAAGAAAGTACTGCATTTCCTTCTGAGGTGTAACAGCAATAGAAGCAGAGGACAGTTTAACTTGGAAATATTCAAGTAAAGTTCCTCAAAAATTGTATCCAAGTGCTGAACTTGAGCACATATATTCATAGTTACACAGAGCGTGTTGGTTCAGGTTGAAATGATCATCAAAAACAACAACAACAAAAATATCCTTGGAGAGAAAGTAAGGCATCTCAACAACTCCAAAATACTCGCTGCAGCACTAAACAGAGGATCGCTCGTTTACCTGACATCAATATTCCAGTTGTCGTGAACTCCAGCCTGGACTGACAGGAGAAGATTACAACATTTAGCATTGAGGATCTCCTTCAGGTCTTTTGAATCTTTTATGGGGGTGCAGAAAAAAAAAAGGAAAAATGGAGCGTTTTCAGAAGGGAATCAATAATAAATCAAGCATGCATCTTTCGTCAGCTGCTGAAGAGACCCAATTTAACCCATCCATCATGTTGAGACCTTTATTTTATTTTTGGGAATACTGAAGGGAGAAATCAGTGGATGATTTACAGCAACATTTTCTTTCACGTATGAGGGTTTATTTATGCAAAAAGGGTGTGTCTCTTTGCAGAATGACATGTTGTTGTTATCCTTTTGATATATTTCCTGACTGTTGTACATTGTCGTGACTTTGCACATTTGCTACTGTTTGATGTTGTCTTGCTTCTGCCATCTGACTCGGAAAATCACTTGTGCCATTTGCATTTGTCCGTAGCTTCTGGTACATGGAAACAACAGCAAACCTCTGTCTTCACTGCAGAGCAGTTGAGGTTATCAAACAGGTGCAATCACCAGTGATTAAGTTGCTATAAAAAAAAACACTTTGTTTTAGGGAAGGATACCAAAGATTTCCTAGTTCCAGCTTCTCAAGTGTGAGTATTTGCAATGTTTCTTTACCTTGTACTCTACTGAAGTGAGTATATTTCAGTTTCAGAGTGTTGGTCCAACCTGATCCCCAGAAAAATGTTGGCATTGTACATTTCTGCAAACCACGGACACATTATATTTGCATGTTATTGTGTATTAGATGTGCTCAAACTTTCAATAACACTTACATTAACATGTGGCTAAATAACCTTAAATCTTAACCTGGTTTTGGGGGGCACAATCCCAGGAAAAGCAGTGATACATCAGTATGAAACAACCACTTTTTGTGCCACTGTCCCTGCCGAGGGCTCGCTGCAAAACACCTCCTGTAAAAAGCAGCTGGAAACACAGCAGTGACTCCTTAAAACACAGCCATTTTTGTTGTTTGCTGGTCTCAAATAGTGGTCAGACATAACAAGCAATATGAAGAGGTAATTATTGGGGTTAAATAGTTATTTATTTTGCTATTTTCTGACAATTTTAAGACACTAATAATTAAAAGCAGAGTAAAGGATAATGAAAATAACCGTTAGTTGCAGCTCTGGTAAGTTAAATATGTAGCCAAAAATGAAAAGCAACAGCAACATGTGCTACAAAAAGGGTATGCATGAATGCATTTCACAAACTGAACCTTATGCATGCAGTGTCCCAGAGTGCCTTTAATTCAGAAATGCCTGAAGCTTTAAATGTCGTGCTCCATGAAGCCAATCTGTCCTCAGGTGACAGCAGAGACCTCCTCCAGGTATCCTGTAACACCAAACACTGTGAGCTGCTTCAGACTTTTAAGATTTGACCCGGTGTACTGGATGTTGTTTTCGCTGATGCAATGTGTTTGAATGCAGTATCACAAAAGTGGTGTGACCCTTTCAGGGAGAGGGCTGAGGGTGCATATGAGAAAAGTTCAAAGTTCAGACAGAAAAGAGAGAGTGAGTGAGGGATGAAGAAAGAGAGGGATGTGAAGGCCTCCGCGTCACGCTTAAGATCCTCTGACAGCTAAACATCTGTGAATATCTTCCAACAGCTTCAGGGCAGAAGAAAAGATGGAGGGATAGATGGATGGATGAATGTGTTGATGTGTAGGACACTGCTCTTGTCACGTCTTTTTCTGTGATTTTCACTTTCTCAGAGTCTCAAAGATCAAATTAGGGGAGAAAATTCAGAAATACTTTAGTCAGAGTGTTTCTCTTTTGATGTTTGGATGCTTTTTTCGGTGAACAAACTGCGCTGCGACCAGATATAAGGTGAGGTAGAGAAGATAGAAGCAGCTGTTTAGTGCTGGGGTGAGCTGAGTGTGATCAGTTG
Organism: Epinephelus fuscoguttatus; assembly: GCF_011397635.1. Lineage (NCBI taxonomy): Eukaryota > Metazoa > Chordata > Actinopteri > Perciformes > Serranidae > Epinephelus > Epinephelus fuscoguttatus. The sequence goes on along the minus strand of NC_064756.1, from coordinate 10,033,053 downwards.
ATCAGAGCCTGAACACAGGTTGTTTGATGCAGTCTCCTCAGCTGGCTCTTTTAATCACTGCATAGTTCCTTTAGCTGACAGTCATTCCTAACGGTCACATTTCTTTCTTGTTACAAAATGACATGCTATGCTTTGATTCCTTAGATCAATACATTCAGAAGAAGGCATTTTAGTTTGTTTCGCACACAAAGAGATGCCACTGTCTTCATACAGTTTGTCTGCGGTCTGTGTTGTTTGTGCCGTGTTTCTTTCCTCTGATGTGTGACAGACTTGAACTGTGTAACACACTCACCTGAGTGAAAGTCTCATCTGTGCTGCAGTGACGCTGCACTGATATTTACATTACAAATTATGAAAATGACTCAGAATGAAGGGCCTAATATAGAAACAACCATCAAAGAGGCTGATGAATTCTAGCAGCAATAAGGCAGGAAATTAAAACCCTTTTTCCTACACAGCAGAACTATGCAGTCTTGTGTCTAATATGCTATATTAATGGTTATATATATAACTTATTATGTACTATAGAATGTTAAAAGTGCACATAGTCACCATAAAGAGTAGGTTAACAAATCTATTCAATCCTATTCTATTTTAGTATTCTAAAACAGGAAGACCAGGAAGCAATGGGACCAGGAAGTCTCATTGAGATTGGAATCTCTTTTACATGAGAGACCTGGCCGAGGTATCAGCCAATCAAACCACTTTTAAAATGCAATAAATACAACATACAACACAAAAATCCACCATAAAACAACAACTATCAAAAACATAGTGGCCTTTCAAGAAAAACAAGCACATGTCTCTGTCACCACATTCTTTATGATGCCCAGTAGGAGAATGTTGTTTTCCCCAGATCTGATAAAAGAGCCCGGTCTCACTCGGAAGTCGTTGAAATCCGGCGCTTGGGCAGTGACTTGCGGCGTCAGAAACCAACAAAAAAAAGGCATCCTTTAACATCGGCATGATACGGTTGCTGTTATAGTTTAACTGCACGAGCGGCCTCAGGGGGAAATGTGGTGGGACAAGACTGAAAGTTACGGTGGCTAAAGTCCGACTGAGGTGGGCTGAAGGGGTCCAACAAACACCAACTTTGACCCGAGAGAGCGGTGCTTGCGTACTGTAAAATTCTAAAGCCAAACCCTGTTCTTAACCATGTGGTTTCGTTGCCTAAACTCAACCATGTGTGTTTGTTGTTGAAGGAAAAATGGAGGAGGTTGCATGCATATCCTCCAGAGACCCACATTACATTTGGAGTTTACAGCACCTTATGCTGAACTTAGACCTGTTGTCCTCATTCATGGACACTTTTTGTGCCATCTAGTGGTAGTAAAATCACAATACACTAATCTATATAAAAAAAAGATGGCTGCCATCACTGCCAAGTAAGTCTGCAGGCGTCACAAAAGTGGATGAAGTACAAAACCTGCTCACATTTAATGATTCCCACTTGTTTATTTATAATTAATAATGTTTGTAGTTTGATATGCCAACAAATTTTACAAATTTTGGAAACGGTAACAAGCTAAGACGCTTTCAATTAAAAAAGTAGGCTACTCACTAGAAGATATGGGAATTCATCATAAGCTCATTTGAGGACATTGGGACTTAACAGGACTTTATTATCATCTACAAAGATTAGTTTTTTATACTTATCAGATCCTACTAATCCTAAATAGCTAGGAGAGATTAAAAATGCATACCAAACAAAAGCTGAGATCTCAGGAGGATATACAGTATGTCACTGTAATAAATCACAGACAGAAAAGTAGCTTTCACAAGTTTTTTTTCTTAGGATTGAAAGTAAAACTTATTTCTAAAATAAAAGTCAGTCTTCACTTTAACCTTCTTAACTAGAGTGGCAAAATGTGCATAAATAAAAGCTTGTCATCAGTCTATTTACCCAAGAACTTGTATGAACGCAGTCTTATACCGTCAGAAGTGAAGATGCTAAAATCATCCAGCAACTCTCCTGTCTTATTTTATCTTATTCTATTCTGGCCGTCGTTGTATGCTCGCGCCACAGGAGGGCATGAACGTCTCTATCTCTGCCTGTCTGTCTCTCCCTCTTTGGTCTGGCGTCAGCGGTCTCCCGGCAACAGCCAGGCTCGAGCTCATCTCAATCATCCGCCGCTGAGCGCCGTCAAGCCACACTGACACACTCAGACTGAAACAGGAAGCATGGTAGATTTTACCTACAAAATAAAAGCACACAGGGTTCAGGTGTGTTCCCGCAATCTCGGTTACTGTGATCCAGTTCTGCTCATCCTGCCTGACTAGACTGGAGACTGTCTTCCAGTGTGTGTCACCTTGGAGAGGAGGAGACTCACATTTAAGCTCAACTGTTTGTTAAAGAAAGTTTTTTTCTAACTCTTATTGACTTAGCAAAAATAATTTCACTAGACTAAGTTGCTTGCCTGTCCGTTTTTCAACCGTCATTGTTGAGAAATTATAGGCTAGGCTACATGAATGCAGGAAAGTGCCAGGAGCGCACGCATATACAAGCGGACTGCTTCAACCCTGACTGACGGTCTGACCGTCTTTTGTCACCTCGGGACAATAATTCTCTGATGTTTTATTTTGAAGAACACCTATAGGAAGTGGTATTGTTGGCAATGCTATGGAATTTGCTCCCAGGTCCGCTCAGCCGCAGCAGAACGGCCGAGAAACCATGGAGCGCAACAAGACGCGTTGGAGAGACTCACCAAGCGGACGGAAAAAGTGCCAGTTTCTGAGCTGTCTGTAAGTCACTTTCAGCGACAGTCGACAGATTTTGCTTCGCCAGTAGGTGGACATTGAGTTTTCCTAAGCGTGCGTAAATTGACTGGAGAGGTCTAGGAAAGAAAATAGTCTTGGAGTGACCAGCAGCTACCAAAGAACGGGAGGAAAGGAGGAGTAAAAAAAAGCGCTCGAAGGAGGGACGAGTCCTCGTTGGATAGAAATGTACTCTGTCTTATTATTTCACACTCATTTGGACATTTTATGTGTTTTGGGGGAAAAGTCGCTGGTGTGCGTTGCGTAAAACCCCCAGACTGCTTTCATGTCTCATTCCGTTAGGAGGAACAGTTACTTATCTCCAAGGAAAGTGTGAGCGGAGCTGAGATTTCTCAAAGAAGGAGGCACTGGGCTAAAACTGAGAAGCAGACACTGAACAGTTACGAACCATGGTGAAGTTTCATAACTCGGACCTATGGATAGCCTGGATGGTCATTTTCTGCATGGAGGGTAAGTTGTGTAACTTGTGTGGCTGTCCCTAACTCTAAGCACGGTGCACCTTTAAATAATAATAATAATAATAATTATAATAATAATAATAATAGTAATGATAATAATAATATAATGATTATAATAATAATAATGATAATATAGGGAAAATATGTCAAAATCCTTACATATTTTCTGTCACGTGTACAAATCATTATTACAATACATCTGCATCAGCACTGCAAAAACAGATGTATTCGGAATTAACCTCTCCTCTCCAAGAGCGCGTGCCACATCCATTTGATCCCCCCTCCTTCTCCTTAATACTGTATGTTTGGATCAAGCTGACAAATCCCCGGCATTTCCACAAAAAAACTAAAGCACCGATTTAGGATGACTTTTCCCCAGTTGTCGCCATGTCCTCTCTCCCCAAAAGCACTTTTGATTGAGCACATCTTACCCATAATGCGCTCTGCGGTGCCTGATACCGCTCTGTCGCCTCGCTATAATTACGGTTTCTTTTCTTTTTTATTTTAACTCATGCAACCACCACCGATACACATCAAAACGTTGCACAGTTGGAGAGTCTGTGTTTAGAAGAGAAAAGGTGCAGACGTTTGAAGGTTGCGCTGGTACCGGCCCGATTAACGTGAAGCATGGTGAGCAGGCAGCTCAGGAGAGGAAAACCCCAAAGGAGCATCACTGTATAGGCTCCTATAATTCTCCCATGGGGACTTGTATGTGTACTGTTTATGTGTGTTTGTGGCACTAAATAGCAAGCCCATGACCTTATTTTACTTCTTAGCCCAGCTTTGATATCAGTAGTCCAACAATACAACTATCTGGAGTGACTGGAAGTTTGTCTTTGTTGTGTAACACAACACCCACAAAATATTGAAACTTACAATTTGTGTGAGATATTTGTCAAGCAAATTTATATAAATACTATCAGAGGTTTCAGTTCTGGGAGAGCATTTGGAGATAAAGTTCAAAACTCACAAGAATAGAAAAGCCATTACAGAAAAGATTAATGACACAGTAAATGAGCATCATTTGCAAATGTATTCATGCAAATGTGATGCAGGCCGATGAATAATGATGTTTAAAATGCACAACAAGGCTGGTAAATAGCTTTAAGTTGAAGATGTATGGGTTCATCATTTTTATTTTCTTTTGCATAGCGTACAAATGTTTATCAGAAAAACAGCAAAGCAGGGCAGAAAAATGCTCGACAGTGGCAGCCAAGTCCCCTCAGAGCCTCATGTCAGGACACAAGATGCATTTCCACTGAACCATGCAGGCACACACACACACACACACACACACACATACACACACACACACACACACACACACACACACACACTGGCCTGACATGTCAATTTGGACAGAACAATTGTGTGAGATTGAATTTAGTCCTGATTGCCCAGGTGTTTCACTCTGCTGCTCTCCTGTTTCGCTGTGTACCTCTGGAGTGAGTGGCTGTATAGTGTCTTGTCAGCTTTACTCTGGGTTACACACCAGACACACACAGTCAGGCTTATTAGATTTAACCAGTCTGACCCTTTCTATGATAAAATGGTTTGCTTCACATGTGAGTCACATGTTCATCCTCAGCCATCCCAATAAGTGAAGGTTCGAGTTGACAAATGACTTTATAGACAGAACAAACTGCTCAGTGTGTACGAGCTCAGTGGCTCTATTAATGAGCCAACTTGTTCAGAAAGAAGCTGCAATCGCTGGACAGTTTTTCTTCCTCTTGTGTCTTGGTGGATAGCTGCCAGTGTTTCTATAAATACATTCTGATGCAGCAAAGTCAGTATTGATTGTGGTTGCTTGTTTTGGCTGCATGTACTGACCTCCACTTTTTGCATGTCAGACAGAGTCACTAGATTGTTCTGATCTGTTTGTTAAGTCAGCGGACACCGGATTGTTTTGGGTTATTAATACACAATGAGGCCTGAGTAGTTTGATATATATATCACGCATGTGTACATGTTTGACAAAATCTCTGGAAGCTTTATGAAAAAAAGTGTGTTTTTTGGCTTGAATGCAACGTACGTGTGGGCTGGTATTTGTTTGCTGCTGTGGATGCACACTAAACAGTTAAAAAGAAGTGAAAAGAGGAAAGTTTTGAAAAGCAACAAACTATCAGCAACTATGACAGCAGAAGTCAAATTCATAAGTGGCCTGGACAGGCGTCAGCCACTGCCAAGTCTGTACTTTTAGCATTAGTTAAAGGACATGTCATGGCCCTCTCTAACCATCAACCCTCCCAAGTATATTGTATCCTTTTCTCTCAATTAGAAAGAGGCATCTTGCAGCTATATGGTCAAGAAAAGCTGGGCTGTTCAAAGCTTTAAACATTTGGAGAAAGTTTGTGTCAGTTAGAAGAATAAACAGTAGAGGCTCTATGCTAATAAACGGATTGGTTCTGCTGTTGTCACAACGAACCCCCATGGCGATACCAACACAGAGCCGCTCTGTCCATGATGCTCTGATTTAACGATTCACCCAGAACAACCCTCAAGGGTGTTGCAGGGACCGATCCGGAGGTCCAATCAATTCAGCAAATTAAATTCAAGCGGAGGTGGTGGCTCTGAACTTTTGAGCAACCACTGTTGTTTGTTTTGGCTGTCTGCATAATAGATCTTGTAGAGCATTTCAAATTTGCATACATTGAAATGTTTGTATTAGCCTCCGGGCTTCCATCCCAGTGTCCTGTATGTTTGAAATGAAGAGTCCAGTGAGGATGAGGAGCGCTCGAGCATAAATAAGAAAGACAACATGGAGTGTTTCTTAAGCTCATTGACATTCAGAGCATTCACGTCTGCATCAAAGCTGAACTTAGACCAGCTCCCTTCTCCACTTTCTCTGTGAGCTTGTTAACCTTTGAGGATCTGCTCAAAGTACCGCTATGAAATTATGTAGCAAGCAAAGGTAAAAACTGGGCTGAATGTGGTGGAAAACCTAAATTTCATGACTATATTGGAAAGTACAGCAGGTCCAATTGTATCTGCAAATCACCAAAAGCATGTTCGCCTGTGTGTTTCTACCCTGCCTTGTTTTTTCAGTTAATTTCCCTCTTCAACATTTGCAGGTAGTCAAAGATAATGAGGGATGAGAGGGAGCAGAGTGATAAGAGCTTTGAAAATAAATGTGGTGGAGAGAGCTGCACAGCTTTGTACATACTCTCAGTTTTTGTAACCTCAGGTGATCTTGCGGTTTAAAAAAATGTAATGCACCTAGGATCCAATTTAGAGCATGCCTCTCAATGTAAAAATCCTGCTAATGCGGAATGCATATGATAAAAAAAAAATCCTGTCTGTGTCAGTTTTATCTGATAAGTAGCGCTTCCCCCCCTCCTCTTTCCGCCTGCTGCTAAAAAGGAGCAGCTGGAACAAGAGTGTTGGACAGATGGAACTTTCCACCTCGATTATTTTTCTCACTAAAAATAGCTTCTCAAAAAATTAAAAGACCTCTGGGACCGCTTGCAAAGTGCATGTGCATGCGTGCATGTGCGTGTGTATGTTTGAGCGACAGAGGCACGGAGAACTTCAGACGACGGGGTCCTCAGATGATGGCGGCGGCAGCCATCCTGGGAGTGTGAATGAATAAATGATGGGCAGATATTTGGAGGAAGAGAGCGCAGCATTCGCCCAGTCCCACGGTCTCTTAAGCACACATTAAACTAGGCCCCAAAGAGTCCACAGGCTGCTCTGCTGCACGGCAGTTGGCCAAGCATCTGGGGCAAACATCTGATGTGGTCAGTTCACAGAGGCTGGGGGCTTTGAGGATTTTGGGGTTGGTTGTACCTTTAATCAGAGTGGCGACTGAGAGAATCATGAGTGAATCATGAGCGTGTAGGGAGCAGGGTGATGCTGTTGATGCCGAAATGTGATCGTTTGTGCTTTTTAACTGCATTTGGGTTACATGATTAAAAAGGGTGTTGGGGAAGTAGGGTGTCACTTATCAAAACAGGAGCTGATCTGGAGACAGGCAGTGTGCTTGTCAGACTTGTTTTAGATTCAGGTTTGTCATTTATAACTCTTAAAGTGGCAAACACTTTACTTTCCGGTGAAGGCTCAGGCTTTTTAGATGAGCCGCTTTGTCACCGCTGTGTTTTTCTCAGCAGGGAAATTGTGTAAATGAAGCATTTCAACTTTTATTTTTTGACACTGAAGACACTTCATCAGCGATCAAAGTGCAGTGAAAATGAGCCTCAAGATTATTGCCCTGAGCAGCCAGATAACTTCTCTATGGATTAAAAGTAATACTTGCCCTATTGTGAAAGCTGATGTTAGTTAAGAACACCTCCACTTTATAACTTAAGCATGAAAAATGAATCTCTGCTGTCCCGCAACAGTGCTTTGTATGTTTGGCGAAGAGGAAAAAGTATAAAGCTAAAAAAAACACGACAAGACCACAAAACACAACTGAATCGACGTGTTTTATGTGTGTAGAACAAATGTCTTTGTCCATAACACACTGTGACAGATGTACCATTTCGACGAGACCATCTTTTAGCTTGATTTTCCTTTCGTGTGTGTGTGTGTGTGTGTGTGTGTGTGTAGGTGTGGAGAGAGCCTTGGGCTTATACATATTTAAAGCGGATGTCTTCTTCCTGTCGTGGCACCCTGAAGATCCTTTCCTTGAAATGAGCAGTTTTGCTTCGCTGGCTCTTGAGGTTTGACAGGACCTTTGCTGACAGGATTCCTCCATCACATCAGTAACTCAGGAGTTGTTCAGGGCATGCGGATATAACAAGAAGGTGGTTCATAATAGAGTGTTTGATGAGTGTCATATGGTTGGAAAAAGAAAAGAAAAAAACTTTCATAAACATTCAGCTTTTTGTAGCTATCAATGAGTTTTGGTTTTCTGCTTACTTACATGACAGATTAATAAGTGTAGTCATTGCTTACTGTCAGGGATTGTTCTGAAGGCTCAGAATGAACAAAGAGAGTGACAAAGAAGTCTCTTTTATCCCATAAAACTGAGCAAAGTCATGAGTGTGAGTCAGCCCCCTAAACTGCTGTCACAAATTGGGGGTTTCCAAAGTCTGTGCGCTGACAAAATAATTTCTTTGTAGAGTCATGCACAATATCCTGCGCAATATCACATCCACATCACAAAAAAAAAAGACAATCCTGAATCTGTTTCCGAGCAGTAATCTCACTCTAACAGTCTTTGAACAGAAATCACATTCAACCAGAAAGGATTTATGTGCCAGCATCAAAAAGCTTCACTTGACTAAAGGCCTTTTTTTTTTCTTTTTTTTTTTTCTTAACATAACTTATCCTCACAAACGTGATAAAATAATGCTGCTCTCTCTGTCTTAAGGACGCCTGCTTATTTCCATGTTTGCAAACAATCCATGTTAATTGACTTACATTTTACAAAAGCCCTCCTACACCATTCACTTCCTTGTGTGTGTTTGTGTGTGTGATATTGCGGTGCTCAATCAGTGTCTGCCAGAGGGTCGTTAAGTTGATCTCTGGTATTACTAAGAATAGTTGCTGTGTTTATCATTGTGAGCCTTTATGAGCTCAGATCAATGGCAAAGGAAATGCTCTTGTGCGCACATTATTCCCACAAGTGTGTGCTAACAGGCAGTGTGTGTGTGTGTATGTGTGTGTCTGGGACCACATATTCCCCAGGCAAATAAATTACAGCGGATCCCAAAGGATCAAGGTTTCCCTCGGACTGTAATGACCTCATCAGTCTGATCAACCAATCACAAATCTTCAGGTTCCAGTCAGCCACTTTGTCTTTTAGGTCCATTAGGCAGATTCAGGCTCTGCAGTGGGCTCAGTGTTCAGATGAAAGAAAACTTACTTAAGCCTGTTCAGCTGTTCATTTTTATGCAGAGGGTGTGAATAGCTTTTTGATTTGGTCAGTCAAGCTTTTGGAAATTGAATTGAATCGGCATATTTCTAAAACTTCAAAGATTGTCTGAAGCCTAGAGGGTACTGATGGCTAAATGGTTTTAATTAATTATTACCCCAAATTAGTAAGTCATATACTCAAATTACTTAATCTGTTCTCTGGAATTGTTCATCTTTTCCCTTAAATTATGAAATCATGTTCTCAGGTAACTTAAGGACATGTTCTTTGCTCTTACTTTGCATTATTCTGGAGCCAATAAGCCAGAACACTGAATCTGAATCTTTACAGAATCTTATAAAATGTGTATTCTTTTATTTATTTTTACGGTGAAACATTCTAAATTATATCACTAGAAGCATGTATAAGTAATGTGAACATAACTCAACTTTGTGTTTTCACAGCCAAATCAGAATTATAGTGGAAAATGAATTGTACAGTGGATTGAAGACATGGCAGGCAGTTTTATTTTGGGTGTCATTGGGCAAAAATTCCCACAATAATCTTTCAGTATACTGCTAGCCATGATGGGAGACTTCAGCCAATCACAGGTGATTACAGAGAGAGAGCATTCCCAGTGGCTGGTGGCTAAAAATGCAGATGTATGTGCATGTCTCAGATGGTGAAATTCTGATTCAGTGGTGGAGAACCCTGCAGAGAAAGCAACAACTGCCTTCACTGCAATGCAACCCCAAAAAAGGGATGATGGACTTATTAAGAAGAAAGACTAAGAGAGAGTCTGACAGTTAACAAAATAAAATACATGTTAATATCAAAGACGCGTTTCAGAGATGGACAGTAAATATTAGTTAATAGTTTAACCTTCTGCTTAAACTGTTGCCAAAAGCTCACAGCCGTGGCTAATTCAAGTTCACATTTATGTAGCGAGCTAGACCTTAAAATCACTGTGCTGGAGACCACTCCTACTCCCTGCTGGATCAGCAGACTTTCTGTTGCTGCCATAACACAATTAGACCCAGTGCTGCCTCTGGCCACGCTCACTGTGAGTTTTGGGGGTTGCTCCGGCTGAATTTAAGCTCCTAAAGCTAATGACCAAGAGTCTGTTTCTGGAGCTACTGCGAAATTGTCTTTAGTGGTGGGGAGCTGTTGGATGCTAGCTAATTCTTGTCTAATTTGGGGGAGGAGCTAACGAGGAGCTGAGTGAATACAAGTAAAACTCTATTATAAAATAAGTTTAAAAAATTGGAGATCCTGGGTTACTGTATGAAGTGCGTGCATACGCTCATGGCCGTCTGGAGGGAGGGGCTTTGGACAGAGAGGGGAGAACAGCAGGAGGAAGGTGTTTTGTCAGATTCTGCTGTTTTCTTTTCTTGCCTTTGTGAGAAAACTGCCCACCACAGCTGTAAGTAATTTACGTTGCAAATGGAGCAATTTATAGGAACAAATTAGGTGATGTAATGAAGCAAATAAAGACATCTTGAAAACAAATTACTGTAGTAATTTGTGGGATTGACTTGAAATTAAGAGAACAAAATCCTAAACTGAGCAAATAATTTATCAAATTTTCCCAACTTAAAACCCACCAGGCACGTTATAGTGAAAATATGATGATGGTGATGATGATGATGATGATGATGAGGAGGAGGAGGATTTGGCCATTCCTATCAAACAACAGGTGTAACAGATTTCACAGCACTACAGTGTTTAGCACGTTGCCAATACGCCCATTGCACTCCTGCGCTCCCTCAGAGGAGGCAGTCTATAAAGACAGACAGCGACATGAAATATATAGGGAGCTGCATTTACAGCAGGCCTGGAGGAAGTGTGCACATTCATCTGTGTGAGATTTTAGGTCACAGTTTCCTGACATGGCTGAGTCCTGTTGCAAGGACTACAGTATATAGGTATTTTCGGCTGTACTCCCCGGAGAACTGTGGCCTTGCATCACTAATTTGAAATTGATTGTTAATTGATCCACACAACAACTAAATGACCTTACAGCACTTGATGAACCCAGCGGCTGAACTGGCTCGTGTCACACTGAGAGACAATGCAGATCCTGTGACCTGCTTTGAGTGCATGGTGGTCTGTTGAGTTGTCTTGACCAGATAATTGTGCAGGCTCTAAAAATACACTGCGGATAATTTCATATCGTAGAGGAATGTAATTTTGCAAATTGCTCACTGTTGCACACAATGGGTTGTCTGTGCTCTTCTGTGGTGTCTGCATCTACTGTTAGGAGCCAGGTTGAGAGTTCATACAGAAATTACTTATTTCCTTTGAGTTTTTAAAAGCTTCCGTGGGTCAGAGGTCTAAGACATGACGTGGTTTCAAAGAAGAGTGAGCATTTGCAGGCTTCTTGCTGCTGTATGTACAGTCTTTGTGTAGTGGAAATTTCCTTAATTGTATTTGTATCCCTTTGACAGCAGCGTGTTAGTTTAGTGGAATCCTTTATATTTGTGGTCGGGGTGAGCAAATGAACTGAACTTGAAACCCTCTGCCTGTCGTCCTGACGCTCACATCTGCTAATAGGTTGAAAATGCAGAATGCTGCAAAGAGAAGAGAACAGAGGGAAACAAAGTGAAAAAGGGGACAGATTCTCCTGCATTAAATATGCCCAGGGCTTTTCACAGCCATAGGTAATTCATAAACTGGCTGTTGGGCTAAAACTCTGCTGTTTTATTTGTGCTTTTGCTCTTTTAATCTAGTTCAATGTCTCTTTTCTCAAAAATCTATTTACAGGAAACACATTTATGAAGGCAGCAGGGTGGCAAAATTAAAGGTATACTATGCCAGAATTGTCAGCTACCGTTTGGAAACAGTATTGAAAGAAAAAGTGAAAGCCAACCCCAAATTTGCTGTTTTTGCTTTTAGTTTGAACTTTGTCTGTGATTTTCAAAGCTTCCTCTTGGATGCATGTTGATTAAAGTCTGGCACCTGGTCACTAACCCCCAAAGTCCACCAGATGCGTGTTGGTTGCGTCTGCACTCCGGAAAGGCAGCAGAGCCGATACGTTTCAATTCTAGTCAGTGTGTGTGCGCTTCCACCGGCTGCGGCTGTGCTGTGTTCCGGCTCCGTCACAGCTGCGGCGCTCCGGAGCCCTCCACAACAGATACGCAGGACTTCTATTTTTGCTGGACGCTGGAGCACAATGCAGCAATTCAGCACAGAGAGCAGATCGTGTGGGCCAGGAAGATGTGCACAGAAACAAAATAAAACATCCGGTTAACTTTCAAAATAAAATACAGTGTTCACGGCGGATCATATTTCCCTGCACTACACCTTGTAAATGTCATAATGGGCGGAGGCAGGCCTGAAGTCAACAGGTCAGAGGTTTTCAGACGTCATTTCACCCCGTTGACAGAATGGATGAGGATATGTTAATCATGGATGGTTTTGTGGTTCTGTTTATAGAAACTACATCTTGTTATATCGCGCGATTATACGTGAATTCAAATGATCTCGTGGGTCCTCGAGACTCCCACTGTGCGGCGGAGCTGCACCGCTCCACACCACATACGCAGCCGATAACCAGCGCAGCCGTTCCGCAATGGACACGCATCCAGTGGAAATCCGGCGTAAATTTTTTAAAGTCTCGACCTCACCTCAGTTTTTTTCAACACATTCTCACTCCAACCCTGCTTGGTCACCGTCCATGGTCAGATATGACTTAAAAGGTACCCTGGTTGTTGACATTTTGGCACGCCGTGTCGCATGTCCTGTTACATGCATTGTTTTATTTCACAATACACTTCTGTTTTCACAGGAAATTTAACGTTTCTATACAGTCTCTTAAAATAAACACACTACGTCAGTACAATACCGCAAATTGATGGAGTTTTTTTTTCTTTCAACAACAAACACACGTGGTTTGGTTTAGCAGAAAAGAACAGGGTTTGGCTTTACAATCTTCAGTGAACACTACCCTCCTGGGTGAAAGTTGGTGGTTGTTGGACCCATCCATTACCCCTCCCAACCACCTTACTCAGACTTTCACCACCTTAACTTTCGTTCTTGTCCCACCAAGTTTCCCCCTCAGCTCGGCCAGGGGGTGTTAAACTATAACACCAGTTGGTCATGTATCGTGCCAACGTGAATGGACGGCTGTTTTTGTTGGTGTGTCACACCGGAAGTCACAAGCACTGAATTTTGATGACTTGAGACTGGGTTGTTGTTTTTTTTTTTTACATAGTTTTCCTGCATAGTATACCTTTAAAGGTACATCTCAGTTTCATGTAATCTGCTAGCTTTGGCTTTTGCACTCACAAAATAACTGCTGAGATGTAGGAACATGACAACAGAGCTTAAGCACATATCATATAAAAAACAACACTCTATTTTGTTTTACAGACAAATCTGAAACATAGTCAGATATCTTATGAGCAGAATCCGTTTTATTGGCTTTAATGTGTGCACATAAATTGAAATCGGCTCAGTCTTTTTACTACTAACATGAAAACAGACATACAGCTGAAATGAGGGCAAAGAAGCTGAACAAAGTAAACTATAACCATTTAACTTGTGCAAAAGGTGCTGGAATAAATATGGATGATTGACGTTACAGCTTACTTTTTACACATGAAGAAGGTTGATATGATTTATATTTGACAGTGTTTATTTTTAAATGTGTAAACAGTGTAATTGAACTATAGAATATATAATGTGGGGCAAATTGTGATTTGTGATATTGGGCTTTATAAATAAAATTGATTGATTGATAATTAACAGGAGCAGTGGGTGTTTAGTGTTACAGGGTTATTGCACAGCGATTGTTCCCAACATTATGTGACTGGTGTTGAGTGGTTGTCAGAGTGATGACCTGTGGAAATAATTTCTGTCTAAGATCAAATTAAAGCTGTGATAAATCTGACTGCAGTGTATTAAGTAATTGAGTTTCCAATAGAACAGTTACAGGGAAAACTAGAGCACTTGGAGAGTGCAGACCTCCGCCAAGCAGCTCGGATTTCCCGCCATTTTATTCTTTTATCCACTTTGCTTCAACCGATCACCACCAAAATTTTATCATCTGTTCCTCGTGCCATTATCAACCTTTCCTGAAAATTTAATCAAAATCCGTTTAAAACTTTTTGAGTTATTTTTTTTTATCTTGTGGTCTTTTTGTTGTTGTTCTATGTGACTGAGGCTGCAAACTGAATTGCCCTGCAGGGATAAATAAAATTGTTTGAAGTTGAAGTTGAAATGCCGACAAAAACATAACCTCCTTGGCAGAGGTAACTACAGAAAACAAACCCACAGGGTGGCATTTCAGAGATGTGGGCCTATATAACAGATCAGTGTACCTGTGTCTCGATACGATGAGTTTTTATCTCACACATCAGCGCCTGGGTGTCACTGATTGGGCTGTTTGTGTATGTACTTTTTGACATGAAAAACTCAGAGGGTCCGACAAGCTGTTGCAGTAAGCGTGGAGCCCACACTGTGGCTAACTGCACTCCCTGAAGAAATACTATCATATTTTTGGAGAAATGAACCAGTGATTCCAGAGAGAAGCAGACAGAGGGGTCTACAGTCTGTGTTTGAAGGATATATCCAGGATGTCAAACTGACTCAGCAGCAACAACAGGTTAAAAAGACAAAGATAGTTAGAAGCTAAAGCCGAACTATAGGCTACAGATCACAGTGTAAAAGTGAACCACCACATCACTGCTGATCGACACACAAGACAATGAATATAAAGGGAAACTTTGTTGACATTGAACCAGCTGTGTGGCATCGCAGTGTGTGCAGATGAACAGTGTTTGGGCTTTGTCCCTGTGCTGCTGCCAGCACCCGGACCTCCCCTGCCGGATGGGCAGGAATCTCCGGGGGAAGTCAAACAATGTTCATCTGCACACACTGCGATGACACACAGCTGGTTGAATATCAGCAAAGTTTCCCTGCTTCCCTTCACTGGTTCCTGTACAGCAGGGTCGGTCTTTGTTTCACTGTTATAATCATCAAAAAGCAAAAGCAGCATGTGTATACATTCAGTAGGCTATATCTTCAGTAGCTAGCTAGCTAACCCTACACTTTTCAGGGTTTGATTTTGGTTTTGTAACAGGGAAGAAACGTTTATCTTTTTCCAACCTCTCCAGGTAACGAGTATCATTAATACACGACGTGACCCAGGCACAACATTTAGCTCCAAATCCACAAAACCAGCCTGAAAATGAAGGAAATCTGAAACGACTGCATTAGAGTCAGTGGAGCACAGCTGTGTTGTTGTCGGACCCTGATGCTACATTATGATTGGCCAGTTTGTGTCCAGGGGTGGGACTTAGTGAAGGGTCAATTGAGACGCTGACTTTGACTCTGATGTCTGTGTTTTCAGATCCCAGTTGGTGAGTACAATGTTGTCATTGTCAGTCAAAACTATAACAAGTTGTAATAAACTAAAAATAATCTTTAAAAACCAAATGTCTGCTCAATAAAAACACAATATGTTTCAGTGAAGCAAACTGCAGTTTGTGTACAGCTTACCCCGTACAGCCTATTACTCTTAATGTTGAGTCAGCACCATGCTTGTTTAAACAGCTACAGTGTTACTATCTGGTTAGTAAGGACACCGGAATGAGATGTCCCTGCAGGAGTGGAAGCCGAGCTCTCAGTGTGACACGCTTTGGCTCTCAGTAAATGTGTGTTAACTGCCTGAGTCGCTCCCTGTAGGAAAGGTTGTGCGTCAGCTCTCTGTAGTTTCATTATTAGTCCCTCTTTTGTACTGCGCCCCAGAGCCATACTCTGCTACTAGTCTTGCTCCTCTGCTCTCTTTCTCTCTCAGGTGTCATTCTTTAAGAGTACAGTTCCAACTTCTCTTTAACATGACCTCTATCCCTCTATGTTTCTCTACAGCCTCCTTGCACCCTTGTATTTGTGTTTTGTTTCCCTTTACATCTCTCTGTTTTCCTTTTTCACTCTTTCTCTGTCTCTCTTTTTCACCCTCCAGATCCCTCCGTGCCTCTCTTTCACACACTCTGAATTTCTCTGTCTCTGCCTCTTTTTCTCCGTCCTCCTACACACTCTGCCGACACACAAATGACTTTCCAGGGATGAGGATGAGACTGAAAAGTGGTCCCCGCTTGTTCTGTCCTTGCAGACAACGAATGAGCATGTCAAATCTGATGCATGTGAACAGCCAAGAAGAATGGGGCATTAAGGCGCACAGTGAGAGGCAGAGAGAAGGAGAGAAAGAGAGATGGAGACAGAGAGACAGAGAGTGAAAGAGAAAGGGAGTGAGAGAGGCAAGCACGAGAGATCCCATCTGTGCATTGTTACAGCAGACTTCACCTTAACATTGTCGCTGTTGTATCCAGTGGAACAGGAGGGGGCACAGGTGGGACTCTGACAAACTGAGGAACACACACTTTGCCCAGTTTATGCTCATGTACACACATTCAGATGCACTTACAAAGGAATTTCACAGACGTATGTTTGCAATACATGGAAATACCCACACAAACATGCACAAAAATACTCCTGCTTGCATATTTGCATCCATGCAAGTGTGCACATAGTCATGCACACACACACCTGAGACCTAGATTTTTGTTGTAGTTTTCATTATATTTATATACATATATTTCATATGTTGGTTTTGCTTGATGACGCACTGGCCACTAAAACTTTTAGAGAGCATACTCTAAACTTCAATGCTTGAATAAAAAAGAGGAGATGAGCACTGTTTCCTACATCCCGCGAGACCTGCTTCTCGTGGTGAGCGCGTAGGCGGTGTTAGTCGAACAACAGTATGAGGGGCATGGATATCAGGGGGCACCATATGCCGCTGTGCCCCTTCAACCCTTAATCCATGCCTCCACTGCCTTATCTGGTTGCCCTCCCTGACAGCCTGGAGACTGGTGGTGGGGGCAGGGAAACACTGTCCAGTACGCTGCACATTGCTTTGTATTTGTTATGTGCTCAATTTGCAAATCCACTCGGCCCTAGATAGTTTTGCCAGAACGGGAAGAGCCAAATTCACCATCACACACACACACACACACACACACACACACACACACACACATTAAGGCATGGATGTACCTATCCACCCACTCAAAATGACACGAACACACAAAGATCTTTCACCCCACCCTCCCACACGCATTCATACCACGAGGATATTGCACAGACTTAACTGATAATGCCAGATAGTAGTATTGTCACAGAGTCCACTGACACACTATGGGTGTGTGTATTAGTGTGTTTGTGTCCTATTTGTCCACTATCCTACAAAAAGCCTTTTAAGTAGATCCCAGCTATTGGAGGAGCTTTAAATAAACGTAACACAATAATGGAATGTTTGTCCATGCACGTTTGTCCCACATGACATCAGATGAGGGGAGGGTTGAGGGAAGAAACACAGTAGCACTCTATTCAGGAAACCAGCCTTGGAGAAATACACGGACACTGACTTTGCTATGACGTCCTAAATACGCTAAACTGTTTTGTAATTAAAGGCACACGAGGCTTCTCGAGGCTTCTTCAGTTGTGAATGACCAAGGTACCTTTTAACCGTTTGTTTTCTGGGAATAACTGACACAATCCGAAACCAGAAACAAGTCGTTTTTTCGTTTTTGGCAAAAAAAAAAAAAAAAAAGAAAAAACGAAATTCAGCTCAATTTCTTGTTTTCTGAATGAAGTAATGCAACAGCGTTTTATTGTATTGCCTGTTAATATGCAGCTGATAGACCATGAAAATGAAAGCTCTATAGTAAGTTTTCTTCAGGATGTACCGTGAACAGTGTTCTCGGTAAAACTATCAACATGACAGCAAGCACGCCAAAAGTAGTTATTAAAAATGACCAGCAGGCAATACAATAAAACGCTGTTGCATTACTTCATTGCCTGTCTGTGCGTCTGCAGCCTCCGGGTCTGCAGAGACATCCTGCTGGCATAAAGGCCAAGAGGTAACCTTATTTTGAAGGGCACAGCCCAAATGTAAGTGACAGAGCACATTAGCCAATCAGAAGTAAGGGAGCGCTGAGAGCCCGCCCACCAATGAAATGAAATATGGAGTGGTAAATTTGTTTTTGCAGTAGGATCAGAAAACAAGAAATTGAGCTGAATTTAGTTTTTTCATTTTTTTTGCCAAAAACGAGAAAACAACTTGTTTTTTCTGTTCAGCTGTTATACAGTCACTTAGGTCTTGGATAAAGTCTTAAAATCCTTAACTGTTCCTCATTTTAATGCACTTCTAACACTACAGTGGCGTTATGAGTGGCAAAATCAAAAAATGTTTTATCTCAGTAATTGATTTAGTTTAAGGGCCCTGCTGACGGTCGACTGTTGGTCAGTGTTGGGCCATCAGGAAACATCTGTTGCCCTAGTTATTGTAGTGTCTTGCACCGTTGACACTTGCTGGCCCTTGTCGGCTTTGTTTTGGCCAATTCATCATGTTGAATCAGTGTTAAAGATGTTGGCGTAAATACAATCATCTGTATTGGAAGTTTAGCTCAGCACATGAGAGAGAAACAGAATCAGAAGTGAGGAAAGTAAACAAACGGCTAATGTCAAGAGGGCATGAAATCAAAACAAACTATGGTAAAATTAGCCATTGAGCATTGAGCTTTTCAGCAGAAATGGTTTGCAATTGTCTGTGATATTGTTTGCTAATGCACAGTAAATTTAATTTGTTCTTTTAACATCAAGTTGTGTTGTTAATGGGCCAACTGGTTATCTTGAATCAACCTGTCAGTCCTCTGGTTTCCCTTTTTTAATAAAGGATAACTACTACCACCACACAGGGACAGAATATATGTGCTAGTTGGCTGTAGGCCTTGCAATGTGTTCAGTTAAAGCCAAGATATAGGCGACATGAGGTGACCCAACAATCAGCCTTTATTGTCACTAGGTCTTTGATGTCAGTTTGGTGTATCTTAAGTTTGAAACAGTTTACTTTCTCAGCCGAATAATATGGTACATTGTATGATGGAATATGGACATTTAAAATGGTTCACCTTTGCGTTAGCATAAACGTCTCTAAGAAAGTCAAGTGAAATAAAATATATGGATTTAACTTCTTGACTTCACACATATAAGAGAAAGTGAAGTGAGGTGATCAGGATTTGCTGTAAGATTCTTTCAGCACAGATTAGACTTTACATCTATTGCACTCATCATGTGGCTTCCTTTTCTTATTTTTGATATATTTTTCTCAACTGTTTTATCATCAAGTTAAATCCTCCTAGTTGCTTTTAAATGACTGAAGAGGCTGCGATTTTATTACTCGCCTCCAGCCGCAGCTGCTGATTTGTACCCAGCATGTCCGCTAAGAGGTGATTTGTGAATATGGAACAATGTGTAAACTATTGAGCCAAGGCCCAAATCATCTGCTAAGATGGGCTTTGGTACAGATTATGTCTGTCATTTGGTCTGTGACCCTGGCTTATAGATTATAGATAGCTTTGGCTTTATTTGATCAGTTCAGTGACACAAGAGCAAGACATCGCGTGCAAGCACATGCATGCACAAAGGCTGAACACTCAAGCTGCACTTTATTATAATTTACACCATGTGAACTACCGTATAAATCCATTTACTTGCATTTTTTTTTTCTTTTCATAAGTTGTTGTTCAACATGATTTGTCGGGAATCTTTCTTCATTAAATTCCACTTGGAGATGTGTGCCAGGAAGCAGATAACTGCTGTATCACCTTAAGAACCTTAAAAATGTCTCAAATTACTTTTGCATCCACTTCCAGGTTAAACCATATGGTAGTTTTTTTGACAAGCTGAGAGACACACACATTTTTAGGACTGAACCCAAATGTCCACCCTCTGGACTTGCTTCACTCGTACATATTGTGATATGCTCTCCGTCATCACGTAAAGTCTGTGAGGGCAGAGACTACAAGCCACTGATAGACAGGCCTCAAGTCTGTTCCCCTTGTTGCTGTGGAAATGTTCAGGGGGCAACTACAGTCATGTACAAGGGGATCACTGCTGTCATACTCTGTCTGCTCATCTGTCCTTGCAGATACCAAGATATAAATCCCATGTACAGACCATTTGTGACTGAACAAAATACATTTCTGTAATACACAGATTTCACACATTCAAATACAGAAATGTTTGTAAAGAAGGACCAGACTTGAGGCCCCTGGCGGACTGGATAAATTGCACATTTAGGTAGCCCTCAGCACTCCCAGACTTCTCAAGAACGCTCCTGCAAAGTCCATGAGTCTGCAAGTGTGGTGAAGTCTGGACATTTGGATTCAGCCTAACACATACACACAGCAGACAGGAAGTGAGTGCAATGAGGCAGCAACAAAACAGAAGCCCTGGACTTGTTTCTGGAAAGCAGATTTCTGTGCACTCTTTCAATTAGAGTTACAGAAGAGTCTTTTCTGAGATAAAAAGTGGACTGAATTTGGAGATTAAGACAGGTTTATCTTCCTGAGGGGATGGTGGTTCTAAAGATATGTAGCCTGGTAGTAAATGCTCTGCTGCCTGCTAATTTCCTCTTGATTGTCAGTGACAGTCTGCCAGCCAGCACCCTGTGATCGAAAGGCGTGACAGGGTACATAAGGGATGGTGAGATCAGATAAATATGATTGTGTGAGCTTGTTTGCCATTTATATGCTAGCAGAAGCTGCAGTACTGGAAATCAGATTTAGCTATATCTGGGAGTCAGTGAAGGGAGGTCAGAATGTGTGCAGTGTGACCACTTTAATACTCTTGAAGCAGCAATTTGTATGAGTTAAAGGTTTTTATATTGGTGATTGGTAGCCTGGAAAACATGGCATGGGAATACATGAATGTGGATGAAAAAGCATCTGCTAAATTTGGCAGAGAATACAATATTGCAGTACATTTTTTCATTTATCAGGATGCCATGAGCTTCATTGGAGCACGAGCTCTTATTTCAGGGGTCTAGGGATGCAGATTTTGGTGTCATTAGCAAACCTGCCATAAATGAAGCCAGAACTATGGATGTAAATAAAATAGATAATAAAGTAATAGGTGAACAGTAATATTATATAGAAAATAGCAATGGGCCCAGCAATGAGCCTTGTGGAGCGCCCGTGTTTTCTCATGGGAACAGTGTGAGCATCCGTAAAGGTTCAATGTGTAGGATTTAACCAGAAATGGTTAATTATCTTCAGAACTATGGTTTAAAATAATATTTTTTGTTGTTGTTACCACAGAATGACTCGTTTACATTGGAGCAGGTCCTCTCCAACAGTGTCCGCCATGTTGTTTTACAGTAGCCCAGAATGGAGAAACCAAACACTGGCTCTAGACAGGGCCATTCACATTTTCACATCAACCAGCATTGTTTTCCTACATGCTTGGCAAAGAGGAGAAGTTTCAGTTTTGCAACCTCACCAATAGATACCTCTAAATCCTACACAATTGACTTTTAAGTGAAAATTAATTAAAAAGGAGAACACCCACACACTGTCTTCTGCACTTGCAAAAAAAGTTAAATTTATTAGGCTACAACGTTTCGGTCATGGACCTTCATCAGGTAGGAAGTGAAAATTAATTAAAAAATTACAATAACTTGGGATTTTAACAGTTTTTTTAAATCATTTACCACTTTTGTAAGAATGATATTAGTGGGTTAAATGATAAAATTTTTACTCTTGAAGAAATAATCATTTAGTTGAGTAGTGACTTTTCTTTTCCAGAATTCAGTGAGGAAAATGTAAATCATTGGGAATGATTTCAGATAGATTCCTAAAGTAAAATTAGGAGAGAATGTGTGTGTCAGCTCAAGTTGGTGGGAAAGGCTCATTATATACTTTTTTCCCACAAAAAGAGTCCCTGCAGATACCAAGGATGGGTATTTGTTTATTGACACCTGCTCACATACACACATGTATGCTCACACACATTCACATACACAAAGATGTACACGTCCACACAATGTCAAACAATCCAATTAGCTGCCATCTAGTCAACTGGGGTAATTACCCAGAGACTATTAAGTCGTTTTCTCCCTGTGCACTATCACAACTGTAATTATGGCAAAGCAACAATGATGTGCAATTACAGTTCACTGGCATTGCTCCATAGTGATGTGATGTCAGTAAAGACGGCAGAAGGGCGCTGAGATGAACTGCACTATATGATATTGATATAGATAGAAACCGCAGGGTGGGGAAAAGGACAAGCTCAGTCAGAGAAAGCAGAGCGGAGAGTATTCTCACGGGGACCTGTGAGTCAGATTCTAGCGCTTCATAAACATTTTTCATAATCAATGGCAGAATATCAAGTGATCCATCTTCTGCGGCCTGTAAACGGTTGACATTTTCCCGTAATTAAAGCTGTGAGATGAAACGCAGGGTTTTAACGATTCCATGAGATGATCAGTGACTCCATTGTACTCTGCTGGTGGCTGGAGGGTGCTTTATTAACATGGGGCATTGTTCCGCTCCAAAACGATTCCTCCGTATTTAGAAGATTATTTCTCCATTGGAATTTGGGTCTCAGATGTCCAGAGTTGAATGTGTGGCTCTTCCTCTATTGTGCATTGTAAGTGAGCAGAATAGAGCTACGTAATGTTTTGAGAGCAGGTGTGAGATGGGGAGACATGTAGCTTGTCTTTATAACTGTACCACTGGATGATGAGAGAGACGTGGCGATGTATTGTATATTGGAGCACAATGGAAAAACATTTACTCTTTGTTAAAATGAGGATGGTCCAGAACAGGAGGACCCATTGAGACCACCATTGGTGTGCCTGCAAAGCCACATGAGACACTGTTCACCATTGTTATAATAACACACTGCTTAGATAAAAGCTCATGAATACAGGTTTCATAGAAAAGCTGAAGCAGCCACTCTGTAAAAGATTACACTGCTTCCATGCACAGCGGGGAGAAAAAAATGACTCCAATTTTAATTAATCCTTGTTTAAATTAGGATGAAAAATTAATACTGTGAATTGGCCGTGCAGATGAGATGAGGCATATATGATACAGTGCTTAGCAGCTACTTATCAAAACATCACAGACACTGAGAGGCGGGAGGTGGCGGAATAAGAGCTTAACTCTTAAGGAATGTGAGTGGGAGAATAACTGGACCAGGTGACTGTAGACAGAGGGGTGAGAGTGGAGCTGAGTGAGAGCCAATCAGCCGCACAGGCAGATTTCACACCTGGTTTAACAATTGGTCTGCGACTGAACCTGAGAGTGAGGGAGGAGATGCAGGACTCACAATGGCTGAAGAGGAACAGACAGTGCAGGTTGAGTGGACAAGCCTGACAAATTATGTTTATACAACACAAATTGGTTTTTCCACTCATGTTTTGTTGTAAATCAAGGGTATGAGGTGCTATGTTCTTGTACTGTACAAAACTCATAGGCGGGTGATCTGGGTGAATATCGAGTGTAAAATGCAGGACCTTGACACAAGAGACCAGAATGTACATCCTGACTCCTGTCTGTGCAGGGTTAGGCAACAAAAACACTTTAATTTAAGGGAAAGATTGTGGTGTCAGTTGAGCATTACTGCAGTAAAATATGCTTCAAGACGCTGTTGACTCTTTCAGTATTGAACTAAAGCCATGTTCTTGCTTTACCCTTAAAGGGACAGTTCACCCTCAAATCAAAAACACATATTTTTTCTTTTACCTGTGGTGCTATTTATTAATCTGGATTGTTTTGCTGTGAGTTGCCGACTATTTCTAGAGGGCACACAGCTTATGGTGCTCAAAGTGCAAATAATAAATTGAGACAATTGAGGATTTCTGTAAAGAGACACTGCTGTTGAAAAACTCAAGAGCAGTGTCTCTTTCCAGAAATCCAGGGGCTGGATGCACAAAACACCTAAAGTTAATTTTTTCTTGAAAGTCCTAGTTAAAGTATCCTCAAAATAAAATCAGTTGCACAAAACACCCTTAAGTCTTCTCCCTAAAGTTCCTTAAAATGTTCACTTATGTATTTATGGTTTACTCCTGGTCTTGGTCTTATACGTAAGGAATCCTGAGACCGTTGCACAAAAGACCTTCGCAACCAAAGCAAGTTTAAGTTAAAAAAACAACAACAAAAAAACCCTTTAAGGTACCTCTGACTCTATCTGAAGTGCAACATGACTGATTTTATGGTGATAAATAAAGAAAATCTAACACACCCTGAGAAGAGTGTTCTGTGACCAGGAGAACCCAATGGATACGCTTTTGATTTTGAACTTCAGATTTGACTGAATACATTGTCGTTGCAGTTTCTCCCTACAATTGTTCAAATCAAATTTACTTTTTAGGTTGTGCTTTCTAAGATTGTCTTCCTCCAGAAATATAATCTTTTCCTCCTCCGACCAATGTGGTTTTCTCGTCTTCTTGTCTTCTGCCATTTTTCACTATCTAACTAGGAGCCAACTTTGTGAGACGATAACGGGCGTCACAAGTGTGAGTGCAAGCAAACAAACAACAACAAACAATCTCCATGGAAATCTCTTTCCACGCTTTAAATTAGTCAATATTTTTATTTAACAAAGGAAACCTTTTAAGGCATTCTGTGCAGCTGAGGAGAAATTAAGCCTTAAGTGTCATATTTAAGGAGAAAATTAAGGTGTTTTGTGCAACCCGTCCCTGGTTACTCAAGATAATCCACCGATCTTGTTGTGAGCAGTATCATATGAGAACTTTTACACCGAAATACACCCGACAACTGTATCACCAAGCAAAAGAAGGATGCATCTACTCAGGGATGAGAAGTTCATGCTTGTACATACGTAAACGTCCTCCTCGGCTGAGCTGTAATATTAGTTAGCTCAGTGGTGCTAGGTAAGCTAACAGTAGATGCACACTACCTTCTGCGCAATGGTGCGGTTAGCAGGTTTAGTTTGGGGAAGTGAGAAACTACTCACAACAAAGTCTGTGGATTATCTTGAGTAACCGGGTCATGATTTCTGGAAAGAAACATTGCTGTCAAATGTATTTTTGGCACTTTGAGTACCACAAGCTGAGTGCCAACTAATGCCATTATATATGACATCTCTATGGCTGATATCGCAACTCACACCAAAACAATCTAGACTGATAAAAAGCACTACAGGTAAGAGGAAAAATGTTCTTTTAACCAAACCAACCGAATCCAGTGAAAAGTTTAATCATGATTAAGCTGCTACAAGCACATTTTGTATTACAAGAGCAGAACATTTTTTAAAAAAAAAATGTTAAAAAAAGTGACAACTGGGACCAAACTGGAGTAAAGTGAAAACAGACAGAAAACCTAGAAGACATTGGAAAATTGGAGGAAAAGTGGGAGGAAAGTTGAGTTTTAAGAAATAAGAGGAAAGAAGGATAAGTTAGGCCAGAGAGTTATGTTCATTAGAAAAGGAGGCTGATATGTCAGCTGCACACACCTTTGGTTATCTGTTCAATTTGCCACTAAATTAATTTTTGCTCTCTGCTGCTGCTTTTATCCATTTATTAAGTCTCCTGTCCTCTCCTCCCCCCTTAAACTTCAAAACATCTGGAGCTCACCATGGTCTAAATCCTTCTCTCTTAAACCATTTAACACTTGTTTGCTTTGTGCCATTCCTCGATCTTCCGCTTTCTGTTCACAGGGCAGAGGGCTCTCAACAACACAAATGCTTGATTTCCCCTCTTAATTTCCTTTCTTTATTCCCAAGTTGGGGAGTTTTGAATGATTACGATAAAACAAACAGCAACAACAACAACAACTACAACAAAAAAATCGACTTTATTTTTACAGTTCATTTGCACTGCATTTTCTCTCCCCTGCCTGGTGGAGACTCAGGTGGGCATGAGTATTAATAGCTTCCCTCGTTTGTGACGTCAGCTGAAATCACACATGCTCCTCTTAATGCTCAGAGGTGTAGTTAGACACATCACTCTCAGCAGTTATTTAGTCAGCGCTGTCTTGTCAGTATGAAGCAGAAAGGAAAATCGCATTTTTCTCCCCCCCAGCCTGCCTTTCTGCCTCATAGCCACAATCATGTCTTCATTTTCATGCCTCTTGTATCTGCTGCTCTCCTGCTCTCTGCTCACCAATCTTTCACTCTATCACTCCTTCTCTTCATCATTCTGCTCTTTAATGTGGCTGTCAAACAGTTTTTCATTCTCCCCTCTTTTCTTTATTTCTCTGCATGTGACTAATCTTGCTCTGTGCCTCACTCTCTTCATTGAAAAAGGCCAGTATACTCTGTCTGAAAGCTTTGTGGGGTCCTAAATGCTAAATGCCAGTCTGTCTCTGCCAGGCGCCCGCTTAGTGCCGGTCTCCTTGGTGATGAGACCAGCAATCAGGCCGTTCTGCACCAGACACTGAGGGGTTTGTGATTGAGAGCGCATGTTTTTGTGACTACGTGTGTTTGTGTCAGCGTACAGTAGATTTGTGTGTGTGTTTTGCCCCCTATCTGCGCGAAGACGTGTACGTTAGGGAGAGAAAGCAGGGCAGTATGAGGGACATGTATTCACTGGCTCATTATCATGTGAATGCATTATGTTTCCTGTCAACATGCTTCTGCCAAACAAGAGGGGCCCTGTTCTCTCTGCCAGGACTCAAGCGCCACAGCGGCCCAGCCAGGTCCCAACGTGGTGCGGTTCTGCGCTGGCACAATTTACCAGGAGTTTAGCTCCACAGACACTGCTGTTGGCCTCATCCTGATTCAGTCCATCTGTACTGGCATCTCAGCAGCCGGCAATGAATCAGTCTGTGGGAATGAGATGGGAAGACTCCATTCAGAAACATTTAATGACTGATGGAGGGCTTGTTTTGGATTAGATACTTACGATTTAATCTTGAAGATGGTATTAATTCAAACAATACACAACTGTATTCTAATTTTAAGCAATTAAATTAAAAACTGTCTTAGCACTACCAGTTCAGTCTATCCAACTATTTTCTGCCACTGATTTGGGGCCGAAGCGTGGTGGCAGCAGGCTAAACAAGGCAGCAACGTTTTCCAGCTCAACATTCTGGTACAAAGCACCAATCTTTCTGTTGATCTCACGCTCAATTACCCCTATTCACAGAGAAGACCCCAATATACTTACACTCCTTACTTGGGGCAGTAACTCTCTCCCAACCCCAAGGGAGCAATACATGCCATGGACTCAGAGGTGGAAGTGCTGATTCTCATGCTGACTGCTGCTGAAAGTCATGTTCTGATAGAGCTTACGGGACAGCATCATCTGCAAAGAGCAGAGATGCAATTCTGAGGTCCCCAAACCTGACATTCTTCTTCCCCCCAGCTGCACCTCAAGGTCCTGACCATGAAAATCACAAACTGGATTGGTAACATGGGACAACCCTGGCAGAGGCCAACACTGAAAATGTGATTGACCATGTGCTGAGAATTTGGACATTGTCATCGTATCCTCATACATCAGTTTGTATGATATCTAAAAACAAAACTATATCCACAAATGAAGTTATTTACTTAACTTGAAGTAATATATTTAAAGTAAAGATAAGGTTTAGGCAAGAAAAGTTGTGTAGCGTAGGTTAAGGTGACCTATCCACTACCCCAAACTGCCTCCTTTCAGGGACTCCTTCCTTCCTCACCCTGCAAAGGTGAAAAGCTGGTCCGCTGTCAATAAGCAGGGCTAATTCTGCATCACATCTCCTGGATCTGAGGTTCAGTTAGAGCCTCTTTTCTAGCACCCCGACATTGGACCACCCCCTCTGATCTCCCTTTTTTAAAGAGGGAACTGCTACCTGGGTCTGCCATTCTGCAGGCTCTGCTCCGGACCTCCAACCAAGACTGAAGAGTCAGCAAAGACAGCCCGACATTGTGCGGAGCATTCAGCATCTTAACCACCTCAGAGACTCCTGTTGGGGATATGAATGAGGCTTCCCCCACGTCTTTCAACCCTGCAGAGGACATGTTTGTTGGATTCAGGCATTTGTTGGTGGTCATCAGTTGACACCTCTACTTTTCTCTTCACCTGAAAGTCCAAGACATACAACCATGGATCTGATGATGTCACCATAAAGTTGACCATTAACTGTTTATGACTTATCTTAAATATCTTAAATAAGGGGTAAATAAAGGTATATTTTACTGAAATTTTGACATAATTGTCCTTAAAAATGAGAATTGCATCTTGTACCAAGTGTTGGCCATGCTACTAATTAAGAAACCAGATGACCTGATTCTGCTTTCCTTAATCAAATCCCAAGATGACTTTAACAACCAACTGGAGGAGTACTTTCCCTAAAATCAAACCTCTGCTCTGAGGAGATCCACAAAGCAGGTGGCCTTTGCCATAATCATTATTGGCCCACTAATACTCTACAACAGTCTCCCTTCATCAGAGCTGGGTCTCTATCTGCTGTTGGGGGTATTGATCCGGCTGACAGAGACTAATTCTTTGATACACAGGCGTAGAGTTAGAGGTCAGCCCTGTGGTCTGAGCTCTCACATCTCACTGGGACCAATTTAAAGGCCTGAATAGTCGGGGGGCAATAGCACGGCTCCCTGTGCTAATGCAAACCTGAGATGTTGTAAAGATGTATGTGCAGGGTTTCAGGTATATGAGAGTGTGTGGGGGGTGGGGTTATGTGCATGTGTTCATGCATGTGTGCTTTGAAATGCTTGTGCAAGCAACATTTAAATGCTTTGACTTCCATCTGTGAGTGATTGCATGCAGCGCACACATACTTAGTATGTATAAATGAATAACACCTATTAAGCCTGTGTGAAGCCTGTATTTTAGACAGATGTGATTACCCAGAAAATGGGTCCACTGTGGGCTAAAGTCTCATGTATTAGGAAGACCTCCAGTTAAGTGTCTGCGGTTTAAACTCAGGTGGAGGTGAGTGCCTGAAGTGGGCTTTTAAAGGCTAAGGAAATGCCTTTAGGAATTGCTAGCACAAATAATAAGGAATAAAACACATAATGAGCTTGGAGTGAGATGTTTTCATTTATGTCTATGGAGAGTTATTTTATCTTTTCCTATCCAGAGCTCGATTGAGATCCAGAATCTTTTTGAAAGGGAAGACCTGGCTGATATAGGAGAGGCATACAAGGCCAACAGTAAACACATTTCACAATAAATAATGTATCATCTCATTGCTGCCAGATCAAGTCATGTTATTTAAAGGCATTGTTTGACAATCATAAATTATAAATATGCTTATTGCCTTTATTGCTGCATGGTTCCCATAGAAAAGCTTAGGGAAATGGCTGTATGCTGCTCTTTACTGTAGGTGGGGATGTTAATCAATAACCAGCAAGTCCTCATCCTTGAAGTATTTTCTCTTATAAAACTGAAAAATACTGTTTGAAAACACTTAAGGGAAAGCATAAATCTCAGCAAATGGGCTAAGCATTTCATAAAGACTGGAGTCTCTCGTGATTGCCTGGCAACCTCACAGTGATGACAGGACTCCCAGTAGCTATAGTGCCAGGCCATGAAACAGTCAGATACATAACTGCCCTTAAAACCACAACTTTGCATTTTTATGCTTTGGTTTTTGTACAAATTTGTCAAATGCTATCCAGTGTGTTCATTGGTGATCTTTGGAATTGCTGGTAGGAAGATTTTGTAAGCCAGCTGTGTGCAATCAGTCCAATCGACTTTATTTATATAGCACAATTTTAACAAACATAAGGTTTCCAAAGTGCTCCACAGCAAGATAAAAACACAATAATAGAAGCACAACAAAAGTGTCCCCTGCAACCCAGTTGCTAGAATACATGTTGGCATTGTACGTTTCTGAAAACCACAGATATGTAACATTTATACACTATTATGTTGCAAATATGTTACACATTTCATTTCTTTACATTTCTTTAAGCTTTAGTTAATGTGTGGTTATGTTTAGGCACAAAAAATAAATTGGTTATGGTTAGGAAAAGGTCACGTTTTAGCGTAAATTACTGCTTTCGGTGGTACAATCCTGGCTGAAAATGCAGTGATGTCTGGAACAGTGGTCTAGTAGCCATGTTGCCTCGGTCTCACACCACCTACCATCCCCTCCACCTCCAGATGACAATGTTAGTTTAAATATCATGTCACTTGAGAATCATAGAAATGATGCATATGAATCTGTGATTTGCAAAAATGTACATTTCTTTTGGTGACTGGGCTGACTTCTGTTTCCAGTCTCAATGCAAAACTAACCAACCAACACATTAGGACAGTAGAGTGGCATCAAAAACCATTGATCTCTTGCATTAATTTAAGCATTTTAACACATTGTTTTGGGTCAGCCATGTATATCCTCCGATACACACACATACACAAATTTCAGACCAACTTGGGGGTGATTTCTAAAAAGAAAAAAAAAACCCCAACTGTTTTCTGTCCTGTTAATTTTGCTTGATTAATTTCAGTCTTTGAGTCAAGTTAAGGAAAATCACACCTACTTTGCAGAAAGAAGCGAAACACCTTATTTTGGTTTCTGAAATGTGACAGAGGCCTGATTGAGAGAGAGAAATAATTTGGCTACCTCTACTTGCAAATTGACTGTAAAATGACCTTTTGATAAAAGCGTATGTGAATCTACTAAGTTGGCTCCAGCACTATGTGCCAGACTGAGCCACTCTAACTGCTCTTATTTCCTTCACACTTTTTCCAATTAAAATATGACTTGTGATTAAAGGACAACAGTCTGCTTGGTAATATGTACAGTATGTGTGAGTGCATGTGTGGTTAATAGAGAAACAGTGAATGTGTGTGAGTGCAAATTGAGCCATGATGGCAAGTTTTGACCTGTTGTTGTGCACGTGTGCATTGTCTTTGCCTAACTGTGCAGTTATGTATGCATATGTGTGAGTGTGTCTCTATTATCTTGGCATATTGGACTTCTGAGCCAAGAATTCTCAGTTCACACCCTGGGTTAATTGACCTCTGGAGACGTTTCTCTCCTCAGTGATAAAGAACATCTGGGAAATGATTATTCTGCGTTTGCCTTAGATATGAGATTTGTAAGGGGCTTAGAGTTCTGAGGTGGCTCATTACTTTTTAAAGGAGACATTTGAACACGCCATCTTTAATGTTTTAAGCGTTTCTTTGATGCCTGTGTCAGAAATATTGCCATATAATTAGCAGATTTCACAGTGTGGAGGGTTTACTTTTTGACTTAGCATCATTATAAGATGTTGCGCAATTAACAGCCCAGTCAGCAGAATGGATGCTGGATGGCGTGACACCTAGGCCAGATGGCTGCTGAGACCACTAACAACAGTACTGATTATTTTTTAGCAACCCATCACTGATTTTCCAACACATTCTCACACCTCATCACATATCGACATTTGGTCATGGACCTTCCACGTCCAGATACGACATGAAAGGTACACTGGGTGCGTTGGTTGTTTAAGTTCTGCCTGTTACATGTATTGTCTTATTTCAAAATACACTTGTGTTTTCTCTGGAAATTTACCATATACATACAGTCTCTTTCAAAATAAATGCTCTACTTTGGTACCGCAACATGAATTGGCTTTTTTTTTTTTTTCCTCCAACTGGTAATGCACGCAGTTAGGTTTAGGCAAAAAAGACACGTGGTTAGATTTAGGCAACAACAGCACATGGTTAAGAACAGGGTTTGGCTTTATAAACTTATGGGACACAAACACTGCTCTCCCGGGTGAAAGTCTGTGTTTCTTGGACACGTCCACCACCCCTTCAGCCTACCCCAGTTGGACTTTTGCCGCCCTAACTTTCGTCTTTGTCCCGTTGTGTTTCCCCCGGACCCCGCTGGGCGGCGTTAAACATTAAAGGCAACTGACCGCGTATCATGCTGACGTTAAAAGACGCCTTTTTGATCGTTTTCTGAAACCGCAAGTGACTGCCGAAGCGCCAGATTTTGGCGACTTCGGAGTGAGACTGGGCTCTTTGAAGAGGTCTGGGTAAAACTCTTCTCCTACTCTGCACCTCGGACATGGGACAGTCATCAAAAAGATCTAAAATTACACCCACCCTATTCGGGCTTCCTCTGCTTTATATTTCGTTCTTGTCCCACCTTGTTTCCCCCTGACACTACCGTTAAACTACAGTTTACCATGGCGACATTAAAGGATGACTTTTTCGTCAGTGTCTGACGCTGCAAGTCACTGCCCAAGTGCTGGATTTCGACAACTTCATCACTGAGACATCGCATGATCACACATGATCTTTTCCTAACCATAACCAAGTGTTTTTTGTGCCTAAACCTAACCACATGTGGACCAGTGTGTGTGTTGGACTTAGATAATTGTACCACAAAATGGATATCCAGTGCTTTGAAACAAAACTCTTCATTTGTTTTATTCACGTGCAGATGCATTTTATATGAGCAATATTAAAAGGTCTCATCATCAATGATTAATAGTCTTTGTGCTGTAATGTAGGTTAGGGCCCAGGAGGCTAGCGTGCTGGAACGTTAAACAAACAAATCATTCTCCATAAAGGAAAACATCTCTTAACACCCTCTCCGCTGCAGCCTGCATTGTAATGACCTGTATTCCCAATAACAAAGAGAGCTGACGATGAAAAATGATCAGTGCGATGAAGTCATAAGGGTTTTTTCTTACTGTTTAAATTTGTTTGCAGCACTCTCAAGGACAGTGTGTTACTTCATGGTAGATACACACAATCACATGAGCGGACACACACGCTCACTCAGGGGCATTCACACCCACACAATCACAGGAAAAAAAAAAAAACTAATAAAGCCTCTCTGAAACAAACAACTTGATTAAGACTCAGGAGGGGAGAGAATCAGGTGTGAACACCGTGGGTCATGAAATCATGTGTGAATGTATGCCAAGGATGTGTTTTGAAAGATGCAGCTTGTGTGGTTTTAAGGGATGCTCCACCTCCTGGGGGAGTTTGTTTGGGCATGTTATCTCCATCATTGCCGCTCACTACCTGGTGATCATCTTCTGGCTGAACACACCAGCAGGAGAGCCGAGCGTAGGTTTGCCTCTGGGAAACACATTTTTGTTTTCCTTGAGGCTGCATTTCTTCAGCGTCCGCTGAGCAGCTCTTTTCCTTTACTTGTTCTCTTTGCTAAGATAGAAGGAAAACTGTGAGCGAGGCAGAAAAGAAAAACAAGAGACATTTGTGTTTGTATATAAGTGATTATATAATCCTGTAGATTACCAAGAGTAAGTATCTATCATTACACCAATGCAGGGCATACACTTTGATTCACTGTGACAATTTAAAAGACATTTCCCTTCTTACAGCACTTATATATTTAGCAATGAAATATTTAAACTCACATTTTCACTGCTCAAATAGGAATGTGGGCAAAAAAAGGTGGTGAAAGAGTGATATTTTTTTTTTTGCATTAGTGTGCTTGTATTAGGCCCATTTTTTTTGCCATTTTCCATCCATCCACCAGATGCCCTCAGACTTTCCCTCCTTTTCCCATCACCTGGCTGCCCCACCCATCTGCACACCTGTTCCCACTCACTCATTTGCTCTGCTCTGCAGTCACCAGGGCGCATTCAAGCTCAAGAAATGTAGCCAAATGTCTATTTAAACAGGAACGGTGGTGCCTACGCTGCCTTTTTAATATGGCAGGGTTTGTATACCTGTCACTGCTGGTGGGTAACACCTTTGACTCACCCATCAAATGAGATAAAACATCTCAAACAAAGACAACAACAAAAGTCTGTTGCTTACCATTTTGAGGAAACACCTGGAAACCATAGCAAAACAATGCACGCCGTTTTCACATTGAACATGCCCCTGGCCGTCACTGCTCCCTCCCTCACCTGCATCTCATTCTCTCATCAGCCACTCACGATATGTACCATGCTTCACCTGTTTTCTGTAAATCTCCTATCATTTTTGGACTTTAAGAGTTCCTGTCTGCCTCTTTGGATTTGTTTGCTTGTTTGGACTGCCTTCCTGGATTTGACTTGCCTCATTACTCTGTAAGCTTATGAACCTCCAGTTTCAAGGGGAAATAATTAATTGAATGTGTTTTAAGGATAATAATTTGATTTATAAGAAATCTTCTTAACTTCTACCTAACCTAAGTGCTGTCTCTTTTGTTGCTGCAACTGAGCTGCAGTTTTTCAACCTTGATTGCAATACAAACGTGTGTGCGGACATGACTGCTTCTGTTTAAGCAGCTGCTGCTGTGTGATGGCCATAGCTAAGTCTAGGATAGGGAGCCTGCATTCCACATATGTTTGGTCTGAGGGATGTTGGCAACGCTGTAATATTGAAGAAGACAGAGCTGAGCTCCATCACTGTTTCTTTTTGCTGATTGGTACTAATCAGGTAGTGAACAGTGGGTTTTTTTTTCTTTTTTTATTTTATTTAGTTTTGCATTCTAAAGTCAGCAGAGACACTTGATTACATCCCTCAGCATCTGATACCAATGCCCAAGGTGCCCTTTAGCATACGTATGATACACACTGCGCTTTCAGCTAATCCCGATTGAAACCCATCTGCGGCATTATTAGACACTCAAAGCAACTGACATAGTATAAAGAGCAAGAAAGTCCACAGAGGGAGGAGGTCGGGTGGCTGGATGGGTCGAAGAACCTAACCAAGTAGTTTTGGTTCCTAAACCTAACTCGAAGTTTATTTTGAAAAGACATTATTTATGCATGTAGTGAGCAGAAACTGACACATCCAAAACTGATATTAGAGGGTTAACTCAGAGCATCATAGAGTCACTGACCAAGCAGCTGTATTGGACTGTATAAGTTGAGGGTGAGAGCCTGTTGGTTGATTAGAGCGTTGAGGGTGAATCAAACCAGTAAAGTTGCGGCCAAAAAACAGAAACAATGAGCTGAAAACAGCGCTGTAGCACTGAGGACAACAGGGGTTTGTAACTAACGAGTGACTCCTTTCACATACAGATTGTCATTTGGTCCATTGTTAATGGATAAATACTGATTACATTAGCTTTAAACACTCAGTTAGCCACTATAATAACAACTTTTGTTATTTCTTGAATTAGGTCCCATCTGCTCTCAACTCTGAGCATTAATCCTCCTGACTTAGTTTTTTACTCCCCAACTTTCTTCAAAATTTATACATCTTTCCATTTATTCCCACGAACGCCTCCAGAGTCCGAGGGAAACTGCCAAGAAACTGCAAATGAGCAATTACTAACACGGGCAAACACAGAGGCAGATGTTTGAACTGAGAACAAAGACATATAGATTAACACAAACAGTGATGTCAGGCGGAGAAAGAAAGGCCAAGACAGTACACAAGAGACAATTACAGAGGATTGTGATATGTGCCCGTCAATGGGCTTTTATCGTTTTTTTTTTTTTTTTTTTTTTAAACTTGTGGCGAGAGAGGGGGGCTACAGCTGGGGTGGCTTGGTCTCCATGGAAACTGACATTCCCTTGAAGGTGCTTGGCAGCCACCGCCAATTGTTGAGCTTGGGTAATGGTTTGAAATTCTCTGTAAAGTGCCTCAGAGGTTGAGATTAAATTCAACCTGCTCGAGGTAGACTCATGCAGTGACTAATCACACCGTTTAGGAGAGAAGAAAAGACGGAGCTAAATGGCATTTAGACAGGGAAGTATATCGCCTGTTGCTCACATGTTGAATGTTTATTTTAACTCTTTTTGTTCTTGGCTGCCAGACACTCTATAAAATATGACTTGTCATTTAGTTAGAAGGATTTCTTGCATCAATAGTCACATAGGCAGAAATCCCTGAGGGGGACGGTCGGGTCCGGACCTCCCCTTCTGCGGAAAAACAGGGAATTGTCCTCCCCAATATATCATTTGAGGAAACTATACACTATACACTTTATAAGTATACTTGTGCCAATTATATATGCAACAAGATGCATTTAGAACTTTAAAAAGATTGCATCCTCCCCCCTCATCTGCCTCACAATGGTTTGGTCCGTGTCGGCATACACCGGCACACAGCAGCACTTGGCAGGACTGACTGTGGATCAGAGTAGAGGAAACTGAGCTTCAGTAACTACCTACTTTGCAAAAGTTCACTTAAAACAAGAGACATGTCGGACACCTTTATTTACTCTTACTTTTCAACAGAATAAAACATGTTACCAGTCGTAACCAGACAGCGTTTTGCTCACTTCATTACCTCGTGGTTCAATCTTCTGTGTGAATGCAGCAGTCATACAAACAGCCCAGCTGCTAAAAATCATTCAGACTCAAAGGATTTTGGACCAAATTTAGTGCAGTTTGGATTGTTACAATTTAAAGAAGTGTGTTTACAAAAGAGAATACATTCTCATACCAATTGTTTTTAATCTCTTGTAAATGGTACCTGTATTTAAAATCAACGTACCTTAAACAATTAAGTTCCAAGTGTATTTTCCCTGCATTTAAAGTCATTGCCATGGTGTGATTTTGTGTATAATCTTTTAAATAAATAAAGACGGGAGTAAAAAATGACGTAATTACAGCAAACACCTACAAAAACATCAAGTCTCTAGCAGCCTCCATAGTGATGTGAACGTTTTTCTTTTTACACTGACAGCAAAACAAATGAATCTGCTTCTTTGGGAAAATTAAATCCAATTAGGCATATTAGCTTTAATTCAGTTAACAGGTGTTGCCTCTCTCCTACTACTGTAAATAACCAGCGTGGTGGGGCTACTGTATTGATAAGGGACGCTGTTCTAAACATCATTCAATACATTTGACCATGCAGGTTCCATTTCTGTGTGTTACAACAGTAAATTTGACTGCAACGTTGTTGGTCCCCCCAAAAATTGCTCTTGAGAAATATTTCTGTTTATTGTCCCCCCCCAACAATGAAGTGGAATTTCCACCCTTAGATAGTTACTGATCGCTCTTTTTTTCCTGGTAGAGGAGAGCGGAGGCATTTCCAGCCATCATTTATTAAGCCATGCGCTGCTGTTCCAACCAGGTCATTTGAGACAGGGACATTTTCTATATGTCAGATACAGTATATCAGCTGCTGAAATAACAATACGTGCTGCACTTGTTTTTCTCTTCCATTTCTGCACACCCTCCCTTCTTTCCCATGAGCCTTTGCACCAGGTGGCAGACCTATCTGAATGAGACTGGTCAGGCACGGCTGCTTAACAACTGAAGAAATGATTGCTCCTCTCTGTCTCGAAAGTGCAGAACACTTTAGCCGTATGTAGTGTGAAGGCCCGCTGCTGATGGGCCTGTGAACGTCAGCAGCTGAAAAGGATCAGCCAGGCGAAGCATCAGCCTCACACCTCTGCCCGCATCGCCAGCTCATGCTGAAAATATGGACTATTATTACTGGGTGCTTTTCTTTTGAACCACTGAATGCATCGTTGAGAACGTTCAGTTGACTTGAAATCAAATTTGTAAACGTGGGTTTACCTAAACAAGCACAAGGTATTTTTCTAGTGAGTTTGGCCTGCTGCTGTTAAATTTGATGTTGTCACATGTGAAGGGGGTGTAATAGGAGCAAGTGCATTTCCATGTATGTTTCCAAGACTACAAGCACTCAGCTCTCTACAAAATCGGTACCATAAGGACAAATACATTGGGGTGTTTATAGTGGTGCTAAAGGAGATTCGATCCTGTGATTCAGTACATTTTGTGCACATATTTTGGATGAATACCCCGGACATGAACTTGCGCATGAACAGCAAAGGCTTTCAAGTGTGTTTGTGTGTGCGTAGGAAGCAGATTGTAAGGCTTATTTGTATGCCACAGCAGCTCCTGTTGTTTCCAGGGCTCCTGTAGCCTGGGTGGTCAGTCTCTGTTCAGCATGAAAGAGTCAGAGGTTTGCAGCAACAGGACACAGCTTAACTGCCTTTGTCTCCTCTCATCATGGTGCTGTGAGTGCAACTACGGTGCACAACAATGAAGCAGAGTTTTGCATGAAGTAAGAGACTGGTTGTTTGAAGTTTAAAAACTATACTGAGGAATTGATTCATTTCCTAGTCTTGCAAATAAGCAGGTGTGGCTAAAGTGAGTCTGAGTACTGAGAAAGTAGGTACCGTTATTTAGGAAAGCAAAGAGATAGAAATACATAGCTAAGTGTATGATTTTCCCAGGAGAAGCCATGTCAGGTTGTTTCATTCAGGCAAAATGCTTTTATCATTGATGATGGCATCAAAGCACTTTGAGTGAAGGTGGAGAATTTCAAACACTCACTGTAGCTTAGCAAAATGCTACTGATCAATCCACAGTCAGCGCAGGACAGTCCCACTGAGCAGATCCTGTTATCAGGCAGCAGATGTAGCGGGCATCTGTTAGCACATGTAAAACCAACGAGACAACAGGTCTAGATCCAGCAGACATGAGCTGGTTGGTTCCAGTGCATCGGCTTCAGACAGGAAACCAGTAATTGAGGGTAGAGTGCTTCGGGGAACTGGGGAGAAAATGTTCTTTTGGGTATTTTACCACTGGCTGTGTTGGTGGGGCACAGTTTGGCACTGGGAGGCGTATAAAACATTCATTCAAATTCCCAGTGAATCCATAATTTATAATGTATCAAAATGAAGATGCAAACGCATCTACAAAGTATTTTCTGTTATATCCTCTGTGGCCGGCGAGCATTACCAAACCTCTTAGCTCGGAGCTGAAATAATTAATCATACTTTGCACCGTAACAATGTATCTAATGTGCCCTTGCAGGAATCTCTGTAACATACTTTAGTCTTTAATACCAGTAGGAAGCATTGTCTGCTGCTACCAAGCTGGTGCATTCAGCCGCGAGCAGAAGTCAAAAATGTAGATTGCAGCCAACTGTAATGACGATAGCAATAAAGATGATATTGCCAGCCTGTCAGACGCAAGTCAATGGAGGCGCATCCAGCTGCCATCTGATGTTATTTTTCCTGGCAGAGAGAGATATTTAGTTTGGGCGCATGCACTATTGGGAAGCAGCTGATGGTGACGGAAGGATGTCCAATGTTTTTGTACAAATGCTCACAAGAAGTGATGATGCAAAAATTTGGTGCCGCTTTGCAATCCGAGTATGATTGAATGTATGAGTGTGTCTGCCTGTGTTACAGTGCGTGTGTGCACATGTGATGTATTTAGCACATGTGAATGTTGACTTTTTTTAGGTGGATATGCACCCATGCACAATAATTACTTTATCCTCAGTGCCAGGGAAGGATTTAATTAACTGTCCCCTGACAGGGTAGATAATTAGTCAATAACACACATGCACACTCACACAAACGGTCTCTTTCAAACACACACAGAATGAGTCAATATGTTTGTCATGCTAACACTAGTGCTGAGACTAGAATGTACTGACAATTACTTGCTGTTGCAGGAACATAAAGTACAAGTCTTGAGTGACATGGCTCAATAGGCAATTATAGAGGAGTATTGAGGAAAGCTGCAGACAGGAACTGAGCATGGTGTGGGTTCTGTCTGCCTACAGAGAGAAGCTAATGTTGTTGATTTTTGTTTAAATTGCTTCACCAGTGTGGCAGCGCACTCTGTGATCTGCTCAGCCTCGCTTATGCTCACTCAGAACACAACAGTAATTATGTTTTCTTCTTTTTTTTCTGTGCAGGTTCAAGGTTTGATCTACAAACAGGGAAAGGTAAAAAAAAAGTCTTTAATTTACTTCCAAATCTCTTCCTCTACTCTCTTTTTCTCTGCATACCGAGGGAGCCGGGATGATTGGCAGGCATTAGACTGTATCTGCAATTATGTGTGCTCAGGTTGTGTGTGGATGGATGTAGAAGCATTACTTGGGAGATTTGTGGACCAGTTTGGCATTGTTTACACTGCATGCTCGCACACACAGATAACAGTTAGCACAGACTGTTATCCTAATCATGTTGAACATAAAATGTGGATTAGGGATGCCTTATGGTATCAGTCATAGTCACACACAAACACACATTGAAATACTCCAGCACACATGCACCTGCTGCAAAAAAGAATGCAACTAGTATGTGTTAATGTCCCACATTAAGTGTCGACACAAATGCCATCTGAGAGATGGTAATGCTTGCTTAGGTACTTTTTTTTGTCAATATACAATAAGTGTCTTAAAAGGTCCCATGCTGTGTGTGTGTTTTTGCACGGACTGTGTGTTTAGCTAATGACTCGACAGGATGTCGCTCCCAACTGATTTTACCAAAAGAAAAACAAGAGAATAGAACATCAGCATTTTATCTGTCCTGAGATTTGACAAAATATTAAGTATGTTGTTTAGGATGACGATCATAGCCGTTTGGGGTTTTGCAATCTAGGCAGCATTTGCTTATGCCGATGGTGGACCTACAGCTCTTTTTGGTCTATTTCTGGCAGATGGGAGCCTGTAACGGTTTATGTCTGCGGCCTTCCCTCTGTAGATCCCAGAGTATTTTAGTCCAGAATAATCCCCACCATCTGCTGTCTCCTCTACTACGTTTTAGTGTTCAGTATCCCTCCCTCTATCTGTCACTCTAGTTTATTTCCTATTGCATTTCATCTCCTTGTTTTCTTTGTATTTTTACAGTGATTCCTGGCAGCTGCATTTTTTTTATTGCGATGCCTCTCTTCCTCTCCCATTCAGGGTCTCAATCTCTCTTTTCCATGAGCTCTTCCTCCTGCTTTTATTTTTTGCTTTTTGTTTGTCCTTGTTTTAAATGTCTGGATGTCTTCACACACTCGACTCCTCAGTGTTCTGTCTTTATCCCTCTCACTGTCCACACATATACACGCCCACGCCAACCACTCTCCACAGGCTGTCAAATCCTAATCTGGGCTTCATGAGCACAGACTATACCCTCTGGTTTCTAATTTGAAAGTCCTGAAAATCCACTTTACTAGAAATGTATGGAGATACATTTTTTATGTGCATTTTCCAGCAAAACGTCTCCTCAGGAACTGGTTTCTGCAGCTATACGTAAATCCATCACTGAGTTTTTGTGTTAAATCCTTTCTAAATTCTTAGTATCTTCTAGCTCATTTTAAACAAGTTGTTAACTGAATTGGGTTGCCCCATTCAGCGTTAAGGAATGTCTTGGCTAGTAATGCGTAAATCCATTGCTTGAAAACATCTGTAGCCAGGTAGCCATCTGTAGTCAAAAGCCATCAACTTAGCTAGGGAAGTGTCACTGTGATACAGTGAGCCAGGGTGTTTAGAGAATCCCGATGATGTGATTTCCAATACTGTCAGAAATACAGTTTCTCCTCTCCCTAATAAAATGATACAGAGATGCTGAGGTGACGTAGTGCACAGCACATGCCACCAGAGGTCAGTCTCTGCCGGTGGAACAAGCAGCTAAGCTAACAAAGACAGTGACTGTGAGTGGTGGGGATAATGTTAAAGGAATGCTAAAAAAGAAAAATGTCTCTGCTCCTGTTTTGGAGTATTTCCACATAAAACTTGCATTTGACATATTCCAACTACAAAAGCAGTTTATTTGCCTGGATTTTATTCAGCACATCATCTTCATTTAGCATGCTGATGTGCCATGGCAACAAGTGTCATCAGGTCCTCCAGCAAGAATGGTGCTTATTTCCTATCCGTTTATTATTCTGTAGGCCTTAAGTTTTTAAACTTTGCAAGACTTGTCTAGGTAGGTCAATTGCATATTGGAAACACAGCACTGTGGGCTAGACAATGACTACAGTTACATACATGCTACAATGACTTCTTTTTTTTTAAGATTATTTTTTCAGGGCTTTTTGCCTTTAATGGACAGACAGGGTGAAATGGGGGAGAGGGAGAGAGTGGGGGGATGACATGCAGAAAGGGTCGCAAGCCGGAGTTGAGCCTGCGACCGTTGCGGCGGTGATGAATCGCCTTTGTATATGGGGCGCCAGCACTATCCACTATGCTACCGGCATCCCGCTACAATGACTTCTATCTAATATTGCCACTTTGTCACTGGACTTCTATGTCGAAATATGATATGCAAGGAACCCTCATGGATGGCGTATCAGTGTATGTTTGTTACATGTATTGCATTTTTTCAAAAAACAATTCTGTTTTTCCAGGAAATGTACAGTTTCTTCTCGTTAAATGCACGCAGTCTTTTTCAAATTAAAATAAAAGCGCAGAAAATGCTTCATTTTTAGGTTTGTTTCCTTAAGTTTAGCCAGCAAAGCACCGTGATTAGGTTTAGAGAAAACAAACAAACAAAAAAAACCCACCATGGTTTGGCTTAAAAATCTTTTTATAGTATGGTTGTTGCTGGCGGCGTTCCAACTGATGCTGCCCAGTGGGTTTCATACTGACACCAATGGTGCCTTTGTGTGTCCATGTCTGATGCCAGCTTCCACTGACAAAGCGCCAGTATTTGGCAAGTTGGATTTTTGCCTGCTGCCTCTGAAACTGATGCGCATGGTTAAAATGATACCACTGTGAAAGGTGCCTCTGTG
Source organism: Epinephelus fuscoguttatus (assembly GCF_011397635.1). NCBI lineage: Eukaryota > Metazoa > Chordata > Actinopteri > Perciformes > Serranidae > Epinephelus > Epinephelus fuscoguttatus. Next base: position 9,990,855 of record NC_064756.1, on the reverse strand, counting down.
CATCTGTATCTGATGCCGGTCACTGATAAAGCGGCAGTATTTGCAGTATTTGTCTATCACCAGGAGCCCAGCTTAGATTTTTTTTTTTTTTTAACATAAATACCATCATACACCATACACCCTGGTTAAATCTCATGGAGGTATGGACTCTCCAAGCCTACCTGAAAGTAGTGTAAACATTAAGTAACAAATCTATGTATGCAAGAACTCACTTGTGTGGTTTAACCTGTTTTTATTTAGTAATGTGTAAATCTTAAAATCTTATCTCATAACTTGGCTAATTTTGAACTCACTAACAGCTGGTGCAACTGGCTCCAGGAGAGCCAGAAACAGCTACCAACACATTTGTGCTGGCCATGCTGCTGACAAAATGTAGAACATCTTACACTGTTACAGGCTGCCAGCTCATTCACACAGCCTCACAATACCTTGGAAAGGATTTAGCAGCAGGTTATAACTGAGGATAACAATTAATCAGGGACCTGTTGATCAGAGACAATGTTCCTCAGCCAGGTTCATATTGCTGAAGTGTCATCGAGCACTTCACCGCCATACCGGAGAAATCAAACACACACGGATGATACATTACGTCATCTCATCCACTCATAGGTTTTTTAATCCAAACATTGTACAGTTATTTTAAGATCTGAATCTGTTTGAGTTTAATATGGAAAATATAAGAGCTTGACAGATTGGCAGTAGTTTAGAGGTTGCACCAAAGGGCTTGTAATTGAAATCACAACTGTTAAAAAAAAATAATAATAATAATAAAAAAAAAATCTTAAATATGGATGGCTCTCATCTTCCTCTGCAAGTACCACCAAGGTGCCCTGGGAAAGACACTTGACTCTCAGCTGCTCCGCTGCAGTTGTTCTCCAGCAAAATCTTACATGACTTCCCTGAAGTGTGTACAGCTGTATCCCTTATTTCCTCTGCCTTTCTCTCCCACACTGATGCTCTAAGTGAGGCTAAGCTCTCTGTCAAATTAATACAACTGAGAACATGACAACACTTCACTTAGCGCAGGGATACATGCATTTATGACATTGATGATCTCCATAGAGAGACACTGAGTGTCCCATAATGTGAAGGGCAGAGTACAAGGTTTATTCTCCTTGATATATTCCCATGTGCTGTGTGTGTCCCTGAGCGGCTCGCAGCAACAGCGATGACAACATTAGCAAGCAAAACACAGACAGGTATGTCATCAGCACCTTGGTGACATGGTTGTCAGCCATGTACAGCACATCTCTGTGCCCACGCACAGCTGGATTAACAATGACTGAATGGATTAGTGAGTGAGTGTGTAGTGTGTGTTTGTGTAAAAGCGAGGGAGTCAGAGACAGAATGATAAAACACGGTGGTGACTCCTGTGTCAAGTGGGTATTTGATAAAGCCGGATACCTTAAACAGATACCGATAATACCCCGAGATCATCATATTTTGGCTTGACTGCTAATGACATCACAAAAACCATGCACTCCACATGTACATGTGAGTACACACACACACACACACATACACCCACAGCACTGAGCAGATCATATCCTCGTCATCTGACCCAAATCCATTAGCACTGGGAGTCACAACCTCATCCACCCTCACTTCTCCCTCCTCTTCCGCTTCCTCCTCTCTCATTCTTCCTCCCGACATAAGGTCCACAATATGGGACATTTCCTCCGTGAGCTCATCTGCAATGACATGAACAGAGACAGTTGAACAGTGAGATTAGGGATGTAGGTGTTCACTGCCCTGTGGGCACTTATGTTGCAGCTTTTTAAGTGGCAGCCAAAGAGCCAGCCTCTCTTCATGCCACTCAGAATGACGAATGAATAAGTTCTCACCATTTTGCAGTCCTCTGTGAGGGACATAAGAGCAGATAAAGATAACTTTGGCCACAGCTAGAGCTGATATAGACATCATCTTGAATTAAACTGTCTGCATCTTGACGCATAAAGCTATAGTTGTCCTCTAAGGTAATTTCCTTGGTTTGATTTAGTGATAATGATGACCGTCCTTGAAATATTCTATTTGTCTTGTAGTTGTTTAAAGGACACCAAACTCTGTGTGTGTGTGTATGACAGTAGTATGATTGCCAGCTGAGCCATATATACTAAAACTGCATGCCTCTCTGCTCCTGTAAATTGCTTTAGATTGCTCTTAATAGCTGCTTCTGCCATTTCCCTGTGAGTCCAGTATTAAAACCAGCCATGATGTCATTCTTCTGCTGCTCTTTTATCCTCACTGCTGCAATGTGTGTCTTGGATTACTTGTATTTGAACATCACATAGCGCTCTAAGAACGTCAGTAATGAATATAAGGCATGCAATCTGCTTGACGATTCAAAACGCTCCTAATTGAAATGCTGAAAAGACAGCTCTGGCTAATCAGCTTAGAGATGTAGTCCGCAGTTGACGGATAATAAAGAGGATCTTAGCGCTGAAGAGTCTATTACCACCCCTGTAATGAGAGTTCACATAATATGATCTGAGGACAATGGGGGGATAGAGAAGTTAGGAGGGAGAGGGTGGCAGGCATGGAGGAGTAGAGAGCTGCAGGAGGTTTGGAGAAATGGATCCCATTGTTAAAAAAGAAACATCACATCAAAGGGTTTGAACACCTACCGCAGCACTGCAGTAGGTGTTTGTAAAGGTGAGGTTTTAGTGGAGATTTAAAGGATGTGAAGAATATAACCAAGTGAACTGATACAGGATATAAGACTGAGTGTGAAAACACAAGATAAATGGTAAGAAATGCATTGCATGCCTGAGCCACATCATGAAAGTAAGTCAAGTAAATCCTTAAAGTGAATTGTAAAATCTACTGGAATTCAGCACAAGGATACTGCATTGGAGCAACACCAGATAAAACAGGCTGTTTATCAGAGCCTTGCAAAATGTCTCATATGACATCTGTTATCAAAATAACTGATATGATGGTTTTCTTATCTACCAGGTCTATAGGTACAGTTAAGTTTAGACAGCAAGAAATATTTTAAGAGATTCTGCTGAAAATGGGGTCTCCAGTGTATGCATCCTCCCTTAAAGTCTTTGAACAGTATCACACTACTTTTGGCTGAGATCTGGTATTTTACCTTCTACCTATGATTGGACAGTACGTTAATCTAGAGGAGGAAAAGTGGATCTATTCAATGTGCTTTCAAAGATATTTAGAGAATAAAAAAGACAGTAAATGAGTTCCATTTCATTTTCTACAGTCCTTTCTGTTATGAATTCAACTATGATTTGATTAGTAAGATGACAATAGATACCATTTTGTAAACATTGAAGGCGCCCAAAGACTGAGATATCTGTTTGCATATGAATCTTAAGATATTAGCCAGCCATATGGAGAAAGTCGGGAGAAGAAGGAAAAGCCCATTATTGAGATAATCTGTAAATATTTGGTAGTTCCTCATGTGAACAGTTAATTTGGGATATCGTTTGTTTATTATGTTGTTTGTGTTTTTCTTTTTCCTTTCCACGTTTTTGTGCAAGATCGAAAAATGTATAAAGAATTATAGTGTCTTGTGATCCCATGTGGGATGGGCCAAGTGTTTGGCACAGAAAAATGGAAAAATAACTCAAACAACAGCAACAAAAACAAACAAACAAAAAAATGATAGATTTAGGGCTGACAAATGATTTTAGAAAATCGAATTAATTACATGCTCTGTGATTAATTAATTATAAATTAATTGCATACATAACATTTTCTGTGAAAGTATTTAAAAGATTTCAATTCAAAGCTGCTGGATTTTGGACGCAATTGTCCCCCTGTCTCCACCACCGAAACTGGCCTGCAGTCCACTGCAATCCATTTTGCAATGGAGTTAGTTGGTTACAGGTAGACTTACTCAGTCTGAGCGCCTGCCCGGCTGTAGGATGACAACTCTGGATGTTATCGCTAGCATCAGAGGCTGTGCTAGCTCGGACCTCAAGGTTCACTGCTAAATGCTTTGCATTGAGGTGACATTTCAGGCTTGAAGTACGACCATGGTATGAAAATTTCTTACTGCAGAAACTGCAGAGCGGGGCCAGGCAGGGTTGTCTTGTCTGCCTCCATCAGGTTACAATGCCACTTTTGCCTTCAATGATGCACCGGGTAAAAGGGCACTACGGAACATGATTAATCAGTGTTATTTTTTTTTTGATGTGGTTTTTTTTGTGATTAATTAATCAAAATTTACGCATTATTTTGACAGCCCTAAATAAAATAAACAAAAACACTTATATTACACAGTTTTGCCAAAGATGATTCTTGAAAGGCTTGAACATAGCAGAAGATGACAGCCCCAGTTTAGCCTCCCATTACCATGAACATTAGGACTAACGAAAACTACCATTCCATACCTACTTATCCACCTACCTGCCCCACCTATTGATAGGACAATCTCACAAGTACAGGCTCTTCTAAAAGTAACAGTTTCTAAGTGCTGACTACTTTGTTTCCCGCAGTAAACACCTCAGAGAGGCTGCTTTGAGGAGTAGAACACCGCACTTTGTTTCTGACATGATGTATCTTGGGAAATCGTTGCTGCAGTGAGTACAGTTAACATCACTGTGCATCACCTCGCACTGATGGCTCCGGTGGAAGGATGAAATGCCACAGGACAACTCTCTCCGGACTGTCTGTCATTCATATCTCTCTCACTTTCACTCCCTCTCATACTCTTTCTGACCTGCCAACCTCGCCTTTCCACACACACATACAAACATACATACACACACAAAGTTTCCAAAGCCTCTGATTATGAGACGGGCAGAGGTCAGGGCTGTGCAGTATGAGTGAAATGACATAGGACACACTCGCACCTTTCCAAGCAGCTCACTACTCTGCTAAAAGAGGGCGACCACCAGCGTGACATGAAATCTTACCTTAAAGCAACCCTCACTCATCGTACCTCATTGTAAAGTTCATTAGGCAATTCTGTTGAAGGTATTTTATGCTATCCTAATCCTATTAAAGTTGAAAGTTGAAACAAACACCTCTAGGAATTAACAGTGCATGCCACAGTTATTGAAGGGTCTCAGTGTGATCAGATGTCCAATTTTAATTAACCTGTCCTTGCCGTGACTGTCCTCATAGTTGGCACCTCACAGGGGTTCCTCATGACTTTCCTTACACACACTACTTTAGACATCTTATCTGTCTTTTATGATCTGAAATATGACACAGTATTTTTTCTACATACAGGAAAATTAAAATCTATGCAATAATCTGAATGTAGGCACATTTAGGATGCTTACATTTTGGTAAATTCACTATTCATTTTATTGCAGATTTAGAGCATAATATTCATATCACTTTCATGTTTATTTGCTCAATATGAAGCTACAGCCAGCAGCCAGTTAGCTTATCTTAGCATAAAAACTGGAAGCAAGGGGAGACAGCTAGCCTGGCTCTGCCCAAAGGTAACAAAATTCCCCTGGCTGACAACATCTCTTAAGCTCACTAATTAACCTCTTTTGTGTCGTTTGAGTAAAAATGAGAAGTTGTGGCCTTACGGGTTTGATGTGCAGGACTATTTCTTTGCCGAGAACAGTGCCTTCATGGAATCTCCGCAGGTTATCCCCTATAAGACCACAACTTTGTGTTTTTACACTTTGTTTTTAAGAAATAAGATACAGCATTACCAATACCCCAACAAAGTTTCTCTAGTTCTTGAACCATACGGTTCAGGACTCTTTGACCCTTGGTGCTATCTGGTGAACCAGCCTGCATTTCCACCAGTTTTAAGTGGAACCATTATAATAAAGGATGTGCAATCAAGCACAACAGAAATAAAAAATTGAAGCAAACTCATGGAAAACATTGATTACCTGAAAACTTTTGTTCTCATAGTACAGATATTTGTTTTCCCCCCAAAAAACAAGCATGGATCAACTACTAGGCTAATTAAACTATCTTGTAGTTTTTTTCTGCCAATTCTCACTTGACTCCTCCACTGTTGCCTTCTCCATCCTCTATTTCCAGCTTGTAAATAATGACACGCCCACTGATGTTGTCACTGTTCACACTTCAGGTCAAGAAATACCTGCTATTTTTTGGTTCAAGCTGAGAACCAACTTTTATGGTTCTGAATCAATTTGTTTTTGGTTGAAGTACTCTGAATGGTTTCAACATTAAGTGCAGGAACTGGAACCAAACCAGTTCCGATGTTGGTGGAAAAAGGGTATCAGTGAATTTTGGAGGTGCTACCAGGCAGATTTTGTCACCCTTGGACTGAGCCAGACGAGCTGTTTCCCTCTGTCTCCAGTTTTTAAGCCAACCGGCTGCTGATGGTAGCTTCATATTTATCCCATAGAGATGAGAGTGAAATAAGAGTGGTATAATTTTTCACTTACTATAAGTAGGCACGCCACAGAATCTCACTCTGAGAGCCTGTTTTTACCTGGTGTTAGCACGTTTTGTGAGCCGTCCACAAGTGGACAGCCGAGACACATCTCCAGCTGACCACTTGTGTTCAGATTTCGTTACTGCCTACTGCACTTACTCTAGAAGGTCAAAGAGCCCTGCACATGGTTATTATGTCCACACTCTTGCTAGCTGCTTGCTTGCATGCTTGCTAGTCACCTAAGTGATTGTGTTGGTCCAGTCGGCGATATGGCTGTCAGCAGAGTCCAACATGTCTCCTTCCACAGGGCAAAACAATGGATGGTGGGCAATGCTTGGCAACCACCTTGTCCTGCAATGTTGACGTAATCCTAGTGGAGGAAGCATCAAGATGCATTAGCATTTCCATCACAAAAGATATGTGGTCAAATGTGTCTCAGATCACCTTGGCAAGTGGTTTGAGTGATCGGATTACAATGTGTCTCGGTGATTGTTTACATTTGTGTTTAATGCTGTTGACTTGTGATTGGATAACTCAAAATGCACCAAGGAATAGAAAGACTCTAAATTATTTTCATCAATCTCATCCTATTCTCTCATGATGTGCCAAGAATATAATATATGTTAGCTCTCTCTGTTCTGCCTTCCAGTCAAGGATAGGACTACTTTCTCTGTACTTGTGTAAGGTGGGCAGATGCCAGCCACAGGAACGGAAGAAAAAGGGCACAGCTAAAGTCCCACTGCTCGTTACCATCAGCAACGCAATCATTAATCATCACACCTTCAAGTATCTGAAACCTGCAGGATATAAGCAGTGAGCTGGGCTCAGAGGGTAGCTGCAATTTGGTATGGACTTACCATTATAAAGGCCCCGACAAAGCGATTACAGCCGTGTTTGTTTTCAGTGGTCAGAGACTGTGGTGCTACTGTCTTACTGTCTGTTGAAACCTCATTGTTTAACCCATATTGTCCCAGTTGCACATACATATTTGTGTATAAGCTACAGTCATGTTCTCACAAAAACATGTTAAAATGAGATCTGGATCATTTTGGTGTCGTGAGGATGTGTTCCAGGGTGTTCCACTTTCACACAGAGATGTCTTTTGAGCTCCAAACCTGAGGCGTGTTTTTGTGGGTAAGGGTGAAGTCAGGCCCCGAGGCTCAGGCAGTGGTTAGTGTCAGGCGGCTAATTTAGAAAGTGTTGTGTCAGTAGTAATAGGAGCTGAGAGGAAACTCCTGATACATATCACATACACACACACACACAGAGACTGCTTTCCTATCAGGCTTTCTAACTACTGACACTACACACTTGACCCATATGCCTCAATGAAACAAGTATTCCTTGTAAGTAAATGAAGGGGAAGTTGTGCGTAGAGGGAAAGGAGAGTAAGAGCGCTCTATAAGGACAGACAACAGATGGGGAGGAAATATGGTGAGTTCGGAGAGGTGGGGCTGGAAGAGGAGAGTTAAAAGTTTGTCTGTGATTGACAGAGAGAGGAACGCAAAGAGTGAAAGAGAAGGGGGAGGAGGGGAGGAAGGGAGAGAGGAGGGGGAGCAGCTGTCCTTAGATGTCTGTCTCTGAGGGCTCAACCAGGAAACATCTTTTAAGTTTCTCAACCTTGGCATTTGGACACCAAGAGGAGTGCAAAGATATGAAAACAGGATCCTGAAATAAAGCTGTGCGGACAAGATGGAGAATATTGTCAGGCATCTGTTTCATTCGGACTAAAATATGTTCTTATATCATTTAAACAGAAGCTTTATTTTACATTAAAGGGAGAAAAAATTGTTTAAGAATCCGAGGTTTTATATGCACGGTGGGTTAAGTTCTGGAAATGCAGTAACCTTTTTGTCCTTGCTTTTTTAAAATTTGAATTGCAGAATTACAGGGTCTGCTTCTGCACGGAACGTGCTGAGGGAGTTTCACCATCTCATTAGATCCATTCAAGCCGATTATTGCATAATTTCAGAAACACAAAGGGAGCCAGGGGAAACGAGCCAGTTTTCTTATTGATTGACCTTTTGGAAATAAAAAGGTTTTCGTGTGCCAGCGGCAGTGCCCTTGAGCCAGCAGAGCAAAACGATCCATATACTCCAACCACCTGGAGTGATTGTCATAATCACAGGAGCAACGGTGAGGGATAGGCCCCGGCACATATTGATTTCTGCTCAGCCTGTATTGTAGTTTTGGTGCACAGGATGAGGACTACACTACAGTGTATTGTTCACACTGTAGCACCAGTGGGACACGAGGGAAAGACCTGTGGCCTATTCATCTTCCCCTGACTGGGTGCTACTTTGATATCTTGTCCTTGCCACCCTCCACCCTGCCTGTGTGGCTGTCCATCATAAATGTGAGGACTGATTCGCACTCACAGCTCACCACCCCCATTCATTATGAGGCTATTTGTTTGGGGGATGACTTGGGCCATGTTGTGGCACTCATGCATTATGCAGAAAATATTGCACTCTTCGCTGCAGGAGAAAAGCAATAAACGTTCTGCCATCATCTGTTATTCTGGGACAATTAAAGGATAGTGATGTGGCTGCTGAGCACCCGCCACTGGATAACAATGTTTCCCAGTTATTGTTTTGGTTTTTACATATATAAATATATATAATAGCACTCTTGGACATCATTGCAATCACTGATATGATTTTTTGCAGTTCTGGAAAAATGGCGTGCTTTACGGTCATATCGAAGGCGGCTATTAAAATGAAATATTCTGTTTAAATCAAGCAACACAGCCCCCTCCTTGAATATCAATGTGAATAACTGAATTTTGAGGTGAGGTCTTTTTTTTTTCTATCACACATCCTCTTGCATGTCATATCTGAGCTCATCTGCTAGAGGAGAACTCATTACTCAGCATGGCACATATCTTGTTTCTATTTTTTTTATTTTAGGTGAAGGCCACTGGATATATTTTATTTACACCTCCGTGAATAATTCAGGCGAAGTGTTTCTAGATGGAGCTAGCTAGCTAACTGTCGACCGTCTATGAATGGTTGAGTTATTCTAATGATCCCCCCTCTATCCCTTATGTATTAGTGCGTGCCTGTAGGCTTTACCATAGCAGCTCATCAGAGAGTTTCTGGATTAAGAGCAGGAGGATTCTCTCTCAGCAAAAAGTTGCTGCTGTAATCGGGACTTGCACAGAGTGGTGAGGTTCGGCCTCCCGAACTGTCTCACCAGTGTTCCAGATTCATATCCCCAGGTGTGCAGGTGTGTGTGAGCATGTGCATCTTCATGTGTTTGTGCCTTATTCCTTGTGTGTCCTGCCACATTTTCCATGTAAATAGTTCTCCTTCTTTTTGTATTTCCTTTTTTGCAGAATGATCCCTCCCTGTGTTCCTTTCATCTTACCCACACGTCCCCCAGTTTCATTCTACCGCCGTTTGCTCCCATCTTTTTTATGTCTCACTCAACACTCCGTCCTCCCCTCCTCTTTTTTCTCCCTCCATCTCTTTGCTCTTTCTTTATCCACCCCTTCATCTTCTGCTTTGAAGTGACCACAAGGCGAACCTTATCAAATGGAGCTTCATAAGACCCCTCAGCGTTTTCCCAGGAGTGTTTTTTTTTTTTCCTTTTCTGTGTATGTGTGCGTGTGTGCTTGTGAACAAGGCATTTTTGTCTCTAACTGATCTCTGTGCCAGGGAATCCAACCTGTCAGAGATGACAGGACGTTCAAACAATATCCACTTTCGAAACATCTGACTCCAGGCAGCAGTGGTGTTTCAGGTCAACAGGAAATTACATTTTTTGCAGTGTAGGATGGGAATCAGCGGAAATCTTTTGAAACTAAAGTGTTAGATGTATAGTTTTGCTTTTTCACTTTTTTTTTTTTTTATATCTTGTAGCTGTGAGAGTTGAACTATTCGGCTTGGACTCCGGCCAGCTGCAACTGGGTCTCTAAAAACAGCAGTCATCAGTCGCTCAGCACAGGCTGCCTCCTTCCTCCTCCCAACACACACACACACACACACACACACACACACACACACACACACACTCCTTATTCTCCTCTCTCCAAGCCTCCAAGATTCCCTCCTTACTTCCTCTGATCTTCTGAACATCAATCCCTCATTCCTCAAAGCAAAAACGAGGGGAAGGGAGATGACAAAAAAATGAGATGACAGATTACCTGCTATATATAGAGCCAGTCTTATGCCGCTTCTCTTATTCATCTTCTCCCTGCGCCCCCAAGACATTGGATACACCTTTTGGTTTGCGACTGGCGATGCAAATAGACCCTCTCTCTCATCACAGCGCCCTCGAAATTCAATGGCTCGAGCCGCATGTCTTCGTAAATGGTATGGAGCCTCGTAGCGAGGATGTGATAGCAGGAGGGTGAACACTTTCGCAGATTCACAGTGATTTGCAGATGGCCTTTCAGTGGGATGGGATTGTTGTTGCAGTGGTGAACCCCACTTCTTTGCATTGAGTTTCAAACTGACATGATCTTATTAGCTCAGCCAGTACAAACAAATCATGAATAAGCATTATTTCTAGCTTGGAGGGTGTCACATTTTGGTGCACAGTTGAAGAACAGTCACAGTTCCCCTGCAATAGAATCATGGTAAGTATGCTCATGCACGTTTGTTACACTTAGTGCTTATGGAAGCATAGTAACATACTTATCTATCTAGAGAGAGACAGATTACCATGGTCTGCGGTGTAATATCCTCTGTTCCCTCCTGTCCATTTGTCTGCTAAGTGTTCCTATAGACTGTGTCATGCAGCAGATTTATGCTCTCCTGGCTCTGGGCGACAATATTGTAAAGTGTGGATTAGAACCACAGTAAAAGGCCGCGGATAATCTCACTCTCTTGCTTCTTTCTGTCATTCTCACTCTTCTTTGCTCTCCCTCTACCACCTTTTTTTTCTCTGTAAATCATAAGATCCAGGATTTAGCCCCTGCTTAGGAGGTTGATCATGTGTATTACAAATCCAATACAGCTGGCCTTTCTTCTTCCCTCCATTGCAGCGTCACACTTGCAGTTATGCTTCATAGGCATGCATGATGTGTAGGCTGTTTTTTTAACAGTGCTAATCAGTTGTGACAGACGTACAGAAAATCTGTCACAGCGGTATTTTTAATACAGTTGACCTTCGCTGTGCAGAAAAACACATGTGAGGAATTGTCTGTTTACTTAAGTTTCTTTGTCCTCACTTAATCTCAGTTCAATACATGTACATACAAACATGATTTTGTGACTTCACAACTAGTTGGGGAACCAATAGTGATCTAATATGCAGCCTACACAAGTGTGATGTGGAACCCTGAAGCCTCCAGTGCGCACACACACACACACACACACACACACACACACACACACACACACACACACACACACACACACACACTGATAATTTCCACTTCAGTAAATTAAGGACATCTTGTTTCCAGTAGTTAAACTTTTGGAAACTGAAACAACCACATATTCATGAATTCTGGATTTTTCTCTGAGGGAGAGGGAGATTAAATTTTAAGAGTGCTTAACTAGGTAATTGGAATTTTTTGTGTGGACAAAACAAATCAGACACACATTATCATTCGAAACAGTGTTTTTACATTCCTGGAGGGTATTTTTAAGTTTCAATTATTTCTGGCTTTAACCATGCAAAGGCAGATTTCTAAAAATCAACTGAAGTAAGTGCACAAAATAACAGTAAATACCTGTTTGGTGAACTTTTAATGTCTTTCAGAGATGTTTAATTTAACTGGATGGTCAGTTTTGAGGGTAAAGTTTGATGTGGAGCTCCAGTTGAGGTGATTATTGTTGGTGTGGGGATATAGCTGTTGGTATTTTCACTTCAATACTGCACATTTTATCTTTGATACGATACCTTGAAAAATACTGACATTCAATGGGCAGGGCATTTATTTTATATATTTATTTAAAAAGATAGGTATAACAAGGCGGGCGGCACGGTGGTGTGGTGGTTAGCACTCTCGCCTCACAGTAAGAGGGTTGCCGGTTCGATCCCAGGCGTGTCAGCGTGGGTTTCTCCCACAGTCCAAAGACATGCAGATTGGGGACTAGGTTAATTGGTAACTCTAAATTGTCCGTAGGTGTGAATGTGAGCGTGAATGGTTGTTTGTCTCTATGTGTCAGCCCTGCGATAGTCTGGCAACCTGTCCAGGGTGTACCCTGCCTCTCACCCGATGTCAGCTGGGATAGGCTCAGCCCCCCACCCCCCACCCCCCCGCGACCCTGAAGAGGATGAAGCGGTTAGAAGATGAATGAATGAAGTATAACAAGGCAACCACACTACAGTAAACATTAACCATAGTTAAAACTTTGCAATTATAAAAAACTGCTTTGTCTTAAGTAGTAACGGTGGCCCCAGTGGTGGCCCTAGCACATTTAGTGCCGCTATTGTTTTTTGTTGTTATTTATTCTTCTTTTGCTCCAGGGAAACACCGAAATCTACACTATGAAAAATAAATGAGCAGTTTAAAAGTCATTCAGCCCTTCTTTCCACTACCTTTGAATGAGCACAAATGCAAATTAATCACATTTATGAATCAACATTGAGCATAACCTTCTTTTACATGAAAAACATCTGTAAAAAATGATTTAAAAAAGCCTTTTTACTATATATGTCACATCATAATTCCCTCTGTAATATCTGTGTTGTAGTACATTTTACAAAATTACAGTGAAGACATCATGAGAAAGTTATAATTTACCTTTGCCCAGTACTCAGTTTTACTGAAAAGAGCCTTACAGTGTAAATCAGTGCAGCCTCCGTGAGCTGTTCGTCGACCACCGGCTGCTTAGAGGTAACAATAACTAGCTCTCCTCCTGCTGATGTCAACACAGAGCTGTTGTTGTTGTTTTCATGTTCTGTCTCTCCACATACACCCCTCTCAGTAGTGTAGTGGTAGCTGAGCGGGCACCAGAGAGCTTTTGTCGTTTTGACATCATAACAATACAGCGTGTTTTGGGTTTCACGTGACGTGGGATAACTCGTCCATCTCCCTCAGAGAGCAGGTAAAGTGGGGGGGGGGGTCAGAAACCCAAAAAAAGGCCTCTTTATTATTTAGGAAGTTTTGCTCTGGTTTTGTTGTTGTGGCCTCATATAATATTTCAAAATAAAAGTAAGTGGTGCCCCCAGTGGATGACTGCGCCCTTAGTGTTTGCCTGTGCTGCCTATGCCCGGGGCTGGCCTGGGATGGCTCTGAGGGTCAAAACACAAGAACATTTCAGAAAACACGACAACAATTCCCAAAACAATGTTGGAGTGCTCTCTGAAATGTTGTAGTGTTTTGGGAAATGCTGTGTTTGGACCCTCAGAGCCACCGTAGGGAGTGTCCACATTCAAAAGCCTCTGAGAAAAATGCAGTTAAGTAGTATAGGCTATAACAAAACCTACAAATGATTACATTCGACCTGAGTGAGTAAGAGGAGTGACAATAAGAGCATTGTGAGTGAGAGAGAGGAGGTGGGGCTATGTGGCCACTGCAGTGCTGTGTGTCAACTGGCTGAGTGAAAAGGTGCAGCTGGTACCAGTGTATCGATATTGCAGAAAATGAGTATTAAAAAGGTTTCAAATATTTAGAATTGATAAAGTGTACGAAACACTTTTTAATCTCTGTTACTCCCACAGTGATCCCTCTTGTCAGTATAACTGTAATGGCATTACGTAGTATGAGATGCACTTGATGGAAAAAAGAAAAGAAAAGTTGGCTGGAGGTTAAACACAGACAAACAAACAAAAGGTTTTGTTTACACTCTGCATCCAGAGGCCTTACTGGGCTGCTTTAAATGTAAAACCTTTTGTTTTTCGGAACACCAAAGACACATAAGAGCTGTCATTTACGCACTTGTATACAAGCCTCACTGCATATTTATTCATTCAAAAACATTGCTCCCTCTTTCTGGCTCTCTGCCTCCTCCTCGTACACTTTCATCTTCTGTCTTGCTCATCACCATATCATCAGCATATTGCTGTGTCGTTCTCTTTCTTCTGTCACTGTAAAGTATCACTCCTTTCATATCACCTTCATGTACTTTAATCTCCATGGGGGAAAGAGGGAGAGATGGAGAGAAAGAAGGTAAAGGCGCAACCCCACTGGGATATAATTTATGTTACTGTATATATTTACATCAAACCCAAAGGTAAGGCCCTGCTGTACACCAGTCAACCCCTTTACCTCTGAGTCTACAAATGAATAAAGACTTTACATTTCCAATTGGATTTCCCCTTTTTCTGCTCCTCATGTCTTTGCCAGTAGCATAATTTTTTCACTTTTTTTTTTTTTAGATGAAACGCAAAAATATGTGCCAGCAAGGGCAGGGAGAGACAAATTGGAGCCATGAAACTATTCCTTTTCATGCTGAGAGGAGAAGGAGAGCTCTGTTAGCCTAGCTGACATTCCACTTAATTTGATTCATTACTGCGTGGTGACGCTATTGTCGCCTCATGCAGGGAACTGGGCCAGTTGTAGAGCTTTGAAATATCCTGATGGAGGACAGGACAGCCAACACAGTATGGGAAAAATATGAACTGATGTAGCTTTTCCCCGGCCTCAGCCTTAACTGCAAATTGCCTTTACCACAATTTCCCACCATATTTGTGAACCAATTGTGAGGGCAAATTGTGAAAACAAATTGTTAGCAGAGATTCAGTCTAACCAGAACCAAGCCCATGGGGTTCACGGAAGTTGAACTCAGCCAGGAGGGTGGACTGATGCTGTGCAGCACATTATGAGTTAGTGGAGTGCTATACAGAGAAATAGACTGAGGCACCTCTATGGAACAGCATGAGTTCTACACTGGAGCATTATTATACATACCTACGTTTAAAGGATAAGGCTGGTGATTTTTAACATTTTCTCATTTTCAGTAAATCCCATGAAAAGCCCAAAACACACCAATGTGTTAGTTTGTCTGTCAGTGATTTCTCACTTCTCTAACCTGTTGCAGTTAGCCCCAGTCCCATTAGTTGTACTGAAGACAAAACTCCTGAAAAAAGACTTTAGATTAATTAATAAAATATAACATCTGAGCACTGTAGTTTTTAGCAAACCTTACGTGGACAGTTGGTGAAATCTGACACTTGGGCAGGGACTTTGGACGTTAGACATGGACGAGCCATCCTTTAATGTCAGCATGGTACGTGGCCGGTTGCCATTTTAGTGTAACTACGCTGGGTAGGATCACGAGGGAAATGCGGGGGGACAAGAACGAAAGTTAAGGTGGCGATAGTCCGAGCAGGGCAGGTGGGATCAGTGGTGGATGGGTCCAACAAACACTAACCTTTACCCGTGAGAGGGGTGTTCGTATCTTTGTTCGGTGTTAGTTGTTGTTAGTTGTTAGTTGTATCGGTGTTAGTTGTTGTAGGAAAAGTCAGTTCCCATTGTTGTACTGATGTAGCTTGTTTATTTTGAAAGAGACTGTATGTAAACGTTAAATTTCCTGTGAAAACTAAAGTGTATTTTGAGAGAAGACAATGCATATAACAGGCAGAATTTGACACAGTGTGTCCCAGATTATCAACAACCAACACACCCAGGGTACCTTGCACGTCATATCTGGATGTGGAAAGTCCATGACCCAATGTCAGTGAGGTCGGAGTGAGAATGTGTTAGTCACCGGGTGCAACAATGTGACTAATTTCTGTATTTTTATTAGCTTTGGACAACAGTGAAGCTCACAGTACTTCTTAGAAGGATCAATTTATAAATGCTTTTCTGTTCTCGTGTTCTTTTTATGGGATTTATTGCAAATAAAACAACTATTTGCAGAATAAGGAATAAAAAACATCACCAGTTTTATCCTTTTAAAACAACACTGGCTCCATTGTCCTGTTTGAATGCCCCGCCATCACTGAAAAACAATAAATAAATGTCCTCTGGAACCTGCAGCGATAGATTTACGGTTTTGCACCACAGACATTATATTCAGTAGGAGATGACGGAGATGGCAGAGCAACAATATGTAGTTGTGATATCACTGACATATGAACAGACTCAGATGGAGAGCAAAGCACAATCTGTGTGTGTGACTTGCTGTCGAATGACTCATACAGTACGCACACAGTATGGACAACTGGTCGCTGGGCGGTTTGGCCACTACAAGTTGCTCACTCATGCTGTTGTAGTTCAAATACATACACAGTGATGAAGGATTCATATCAAACCAAATAATTATCATTTGAAATCATTTTTAACTCCTTTTCATCATTAAAAATTAATAAATCAGTGAGCCGTAGGGACTCCTCACTGAGAGCCACACATCACTGGGATTCCCACTGCCATTTATGTATGATTTTATTCATATATAATATACATATATTAGCATATTGAACAAGAACCTGCTCCTGGCTCTGCTTATTATATCAGCAAAAATATGCATTTAAATGAGTAGTTTTAGTACCATATGTATGTAAGACGGTACAGGTAAAAGACAGGTCATTACTGCCTTGGTGCATGACCACTTTTTACATTTTTAATCTCACTGAACATGAATTTTTTAGACACATATACTGGTCTCTTTGTGCACTGATCCTTACTGACAAATGTCTTAAGCAGAACAATAAAGAATGGGGCTTTTTTGTGAAGAATAACCCATTATTCACCATTGACATCCGACTCCTTTTTTTTTTTTCTTTATCGCCACAGATGGCTACTTCCTTAATGATTTCTACACAATGGGCTGCAGTTGATAGCTGTCAAACTATATATCTTGAAAGGCATGGAAACAAAGATGCATTTGGTTTGTTCAAAGTCAAAGTTTGAAATGTGGCTTGTCTCTTCAAAGTGCAAACAAACTGCACATTTGTACTGAACACTGGCTTAAGTCTGTCCTCTGCACTTTATACTGCTGCGACTGCATGCGCGTGTTGATGCACTATTACGCACTTTAACATGCTGCTTGCTTTTTTACTATGTGTTGTATTTATTATAGGCATTTAGGTTGTTTAATTTAAATGTCATTTATTCTGTACGCTGCTGGACCTGGGAAACAGATTTCATTCCCTCATGTTTTTTTTAACATGTTTGAATGACAATAAATGGGAAAAAAACGTATAAAAACCAGATGCTACCACCTGATTTAATTATTTCTTTTTTCATGAAAATATTCTTGAGGGCATGTTCAGGCTTTTTACATCTTAAGGAGAGTGAGCTGCCCACTTTCTTCCATGCATGTTCATTCTAATACACAGGAGCGTAGAACGTAGGGAAAAGAAAAGACCATTAGAGAGGACAAGACTGCCCGGAGCCTCTGGATGGATCTAAAGCCTACTGTACACCAGAGGAAGATAATTTTGATTGGCATGCAGAGACTACCTCCATTCATCATGGTACGCTTTCATACACCGCCACAAGTGATTTTAAACCTAGCCATCCACCAACTCCATCTCCCAAACCCCTGCTTTCCTCAGCTATAAATCATCATCTAGCCACAGGCCACTGGGCGCAGAGCAAGGTGACACTCCACCATGCTACCAACACCGCTGGAGGAGCGAAGGAGAGAGAGAGATAGGGAGGGAAGGAGAGGAAGAGGAGGGAAAGGGCAGCAGGTTGAGAACAGGCAGGCCAGAGGGAGAGAGGGAGCGAGTGCGAGTGTATCTATCTACTCAGCTGTCACAGTGGGAGGGAAATCTTTGATGTAAACTCTATTAGTATTTGGCGTGTAGAGACACAGCTCAGACTTGAGTGAAACCCAGGGTGGTTCACGGCACCTCAGAAAGAGTCGACCCTGGCTGGAAATTCAAACACATAGAGAGCATGGCGCTCAGAGATGTGCAGCTGCTAGGCTCTGTACATGAGTGAGAAGTGGTGTAACAATATGAAATATGTTTCCTTTACCTGCTGGAGATATTTTTTATACGGTCTGTCTGGTCATTCAAGAAATAAGTTGGTTTGTGGGAATATTTCCCACCTATCGTAGTCAGAAAATTACATTTTTTATACATCTGTGTGCAGTCTGACCTCATGTTAAACAGGGAATACCCTATCTGAGCTCAGTTAATGGGTGCATATAAAGTAGCTCACGCCAATATAGACACTTCCCCAGACAATGTTGGATGCATGGGCAGATTTTGAGACAATGGGACCCTGGGCCCAGACATGCAGAAGGCCCCACCACCTCTCCAATATAGGAGCAAGACACGCAGACTTTTGCATCTCTTTGTGGTCATTACACATCTCTCTCTGGTTTAGTCTCTTTGTAGTTGCTTTGTGTGATTGTTTTGCCCCTTTCCACAGTCATTGCAAGTCTCTTTGCAGCTGTTTTGCATCTTTTTGTAGTTTTTTTGTTTCTCTCTGTGGTCATATATTTCTGTGAAGTTATTTTGTGTTTCTTCCTGGTCATTTTGTTGTTCCTTTACATGTCCATAGTGATTTTGAATATCTTTGGGGTCATTTTGTGTCCCTTTAGGATCGTTTTGGCCCTTTTCATATTCATTGTGAGTCTCTTTGCAGCTGTTTTGCAACGCTTTGTAGTCTTTTTGTTTCTAATTGTGGTCCTTTTGAGTCATTTTGTCGTTTCTATACATCTCTATAGTCATTTTTAATTTAATTGTGGCCATTTTGTGTCTCTTTGGGATTATTTTTCCCATTTCCATAGTTGCTGTGAGTCCTTTTGCAGCCGTTATGCATCTCTTTGTAGTTTTTTGTTTCTCTTTGTGGTAATTTTGAGTGTCTTTAGGATTGTTTTGCTTCTTTCCATAGTCACAGTGAGTCTCTTTGCAGTTCTTTTGTATCTCTACTTGTTTTGTTTCTGTAGTCATGGGGCCAGGGGGGCCCTCTGACACTTTGGGTCCCTGGGTCTGTGCCTGCCAGGCCTGTTCACTAATCTATCCATGACTGAGTTAATACCACTTTTATCTATGTTTTTATAAAGTAGGCCAATAGATAGCGTTGTGGTTAAAAAGGGTGATACCAGTCTCATATCTTTATAACCATCTACCACCTAGCTTTATATTTACCGCACAAACATAGAGTGGTGTCAATATTCTCATCTCACTCTCTGCAACAAAATGAATTTTTAAAACATTTTTAGTCAGCCTTTCCCCAAAATGTCACACTCTTCCTTTGAATAAAATCACTGTCATGTCTTCCTTGAACGTTTTCAAATACACCAAAGCAGCTTTATTTACCTCACCTTTTTTTGGTCCTCTTGCTATATTGCGACCTCAGAAAGTGAGATTTTAAACATGAAGAAATGCTTTGTTCACAGGAATTTTCTAGTGTAATCTACGTGTGAGCGACTAAAAAAAAATGCAGGAACTCCTCTGTTAAATCTTTTAAAAGAGCAGGAACAGGGATGACAGAGGAAGGGACTGACGTAGGCAGTCCTCACTGGAGCACTAGGAGTGTGTTTGTGTGTATCTGTGTCCGTACACTGCTACAAAGCAGGTCTGTCCTTCTACTATAAACTTTGTTCTACCAGACAAATGAAACCCTTGTTGGTTTTTTTTTTTGGTTTCACAGGGGACATCTTGTTTTGATCAGCAGAATACACGCTTGTGAGGAGCTTTTTATTTGCCTGAAATGATACCAATGATTTATGCTGCCTTCATTAATCAGCTCTCAAATGTAATGAGCTCATCCAAGTGGGAGCAGAAGGTTATGATAGCAGCATATCAGGGAGTGGGCTCACTTAACCTGGACTGCACTGAGTCTTATTTCATGCAAGATGGTATAGACGTAAAATCAAATTTCATTTAATTAATCACCAGCTGACATTTAATGACCCTTGTGTATTTGAGTAGAGAGACCAATGTTACTCCCGTTACTGCACATTACCACTTGAGTCACATTGCCGCATTCAAACACAGATGAAGCCATTTACTGTCTTATATTTATTACTTCTCTGCTGAAGTGAAGCAGGCAGACAGACCGAATGCATGGATGAAATTGACCCAGCAGGCCCAGTGGGGAAGGTTCAATACCACCGTAGCTTTATTTCCTAGTTTATGAAAGTGAAGCAGAGGAGGGTGAAGTCGACCATTTATCAGCCCACAATGGTAACGAGGCTGCCCTTGTGCAGTGTTATGAGAGGAGCTCCACAGGAGGGAGAAAAGGAAAGCAATACAGGCTGTTCCCACCACTGCCATCACTTGTTTCATATACAGGGGTAATGGCATGTGCGATTCAGGTTGTTGCAGCTATTGATTACATGCTGCCATAGTTTTTATGACATATACTTTGCAGCATAGAGATAAAAAGGCCACAGGGTCTGTATCATTAAGAGCAGTAGTTTTATTTTGGCTGCACTCTGACTCAGTCAAAGAGTACTCTTTTTAACTTTGCAGTAACTCCTATAACATCAGCTGGCCAGAATTTAAATTTGGACTTATTTATGGCTGAAGCCGGTGCAATGATTGGCTCCCAGCGGAGAGACTTGAAGTACCTCCTCGGAGAGAGTTCGGCCACAACTCTTCTCCGGTTCAAATGCAAATCACTTTATGTTGATTTTTTTTTTTTTCAATTATTTTTTTATCAAGGGAGGAAAAAAAAGAGAAAGCCACTGTTCTTTCCTTTCCCCCCTGCAGCATTTCTGTGACACAGACTAACGCAGACACACAGACGCCATGCGAGCAGTGATTTCCGGATGTCAGCTACAGATGGCCTGTGCCATGCCAGATTAATGGCGATATTGTGAGGAAAAAGAAACCATGCAGAGTCTGACAAAAAAAAAAAAAGCTCAAGTCTACACTGATATTAAACTATGTTGTGCATGTTTTAAACTCAAATCGTTGCCGTTACCGCTACAACCACTGTATGAAGTGTTTCAGGTTTATTCATATGTGTGTGTGTGTGTATATATATATATATATATATATATATATATATATATATTCTTTCTACAGAAGTGTGCGTGTGTGTTAAATGTTTCCTTTCCAGCTGGCTGTGGCTGTGATGTGATGAAAGCATCTGAAGATAACAAGAGAGAAACACCTGAGGACAGGGAGGTAGATGGACGGATGGATTGATGGTTGGATGGAGAAAGAGATGAATGCAGAAACCTTTTGTTTTTGTCAGTGCCAGCTCAGCATCAGCTCATGCACCAGTTTCTCCTCACACATCACTTGACAGGGGTGAGGAAATTAAGAGCATGTCCTCATTTGCCCTCCCCAACTATCACTGGATCACTTGTGTTAATAAGATATGATACTGGTACAGTGCGGTCTGAGGTTAATGTCTGTCACATCACAAGTCTTTCATAGCACGTTAGCTCCCTTACAGAACTCTAGTTTGACACACAAAGAGAGCAATGCTGCGGTGTCAGTGGGCTACCCGACACTCACATTACACACATGTACACACACACACACACACACACACACATAAACACACACATGCAGTCGTCTCTCTTGCTCCAGGCAGTTCTTCTGCTTGGCTTGCAGTGCTTGTCCTCTTGTTGGCTAAAAGGCTCTGAGTAGCCTCTCAGGTTCACACTATGATAGCATCACTTAACTCTCCCTCCAGTAAGACTGACATTGTCTATTGTTCAGCTGGAGACCACTTAAATTCATTTTGATTCATTCAAGGACAGCAAATAACACTGCAGCCATTTTCATTGTGCTGTTTGCTTTGCATATAAAGCCTTAGAGATGCGGGAATGTGTTACCTGCACACCCACACATACACAAGCATGCACACAATCCTGTATACACATGCATTGGATGATTAATCTCACATCTATCGTAGCTTTGGCAAATATCATCACTGCCTCTCACCAAAGGAAGTCACACTCGTCCCCCACTTGATCACACTGTACTGCTGTTTCACTGTATTCCAGCTCAACCTAATAACCAGGATTTTTTTTTTAACAATACTAAACGGAGACCTGATGATAAAGCTTAATGATTTCCTCAGTGGCAGGTTCTGCATCTTGGGGTTATATCGAATATTCTTGGGTGTATATTGCATCCATATATCTTGAGTGCAGTCTCACAGGCTCTGTAATAACCAAGTGGTAGAATTAGAAGTTTGCACTTTAAGCTGTGAGTTGTCATCACTTTGTATGCTTAGTTTTAGTCCCACAGTTAGCAGATGCTGGAGTCTATTTGTAGCCCAGCCCTAGCTGGTCTCCCAGCACAACGGAGAAGATGTGTGAATTTTGCTTTCGACTAGTCTTCAGTGGAAAGGGTTCTTGTGGGGTGTAACACAGTGTGTTACACTAATAGAAATCTGAGGTGCAGTGTACATTATTATAAAGTACAGACTTCAAAGGGTAGGTTAGATTAACAATGAAGTGAAATAGGTTAGGAGAATTATTTTGCTCCTCTTTTACGGATGTTGTTGTTGTTGGCCTTTTTTAAAATTTATTTTATTTTTTTTGACTGATGCCTGGAGGAAGACGCAGGAGGTTCAATATAAGTGCTCGCACTATTTCATGTGTTGGTGGAAGCAGAGTCGACCATGAGCTGCTTGTCTTGAGTAATTGGTTAACTAATCAGGTGTGTCTGTAATAGAATTTTAAATGCGAAAGGGGCCGTTTTCAGAATATTCTGGATCTGCTTTACATAATTATACTCTAACAATAAAACTGGGAGCAAAAAGGGGCTTGGATTTGTTGCTGGATATTGACATCTGCCTGTTGAGTGTAGAGTTTGGACTGGACGCTGTGCAACCAAAGATGTGTTCTGTATTTCCCCCTCATGTATTTAAATGTTGGGCTGTTAATTTTTAAGTCTTATGATCAATACAGGGTGGCACGGTGGTGTGGTGGTTAGCACTCTCTCGCCTCACAGCAAGAGGGTTGCCGGTTCGATCCCGGGCGTGGGAGCCCTTCTGTGCGGAGTTTGCATGTTCTCCCCGTGTCAGCGTGGGTTCTCTCCGGGCACTCCGGCTTCCTCCCACAGTCCAAAGACATGCAGATTGGGGACTAGGTTAATTGGTAACTCTAAATTGTCCATAGGTGTGAATGTGAGTGTGAATGGATGTTTGTCTCTATGTGTCAGCCCGGCGATAGTCTGGCGACCTGTCCAGGGTGTACCCTGCCTCTCGCCCGATGTCAGCTGGGATAGGCTCCAGCCCCCCCGCGACCCTCAAGAGGATGAAGCAGTTAGAAGATGAATGAATGAATAATCAATACATTTTATGTCACATGGGGGAGATCTCATACTCATGGCTTTAGAGTTTGTCATTGAAGTTTTTGACTTGACTTGAACCCAACTAAACTGATTTTGATCCCCTTATTTATGTGTAATGTTTTATCAAATATCTTAAACTGATATATGATGCAAATTATCAGAAGGTATATAACTTTATAGTGTTTTAAAAATGTAATTAATATAATATGTTAAAGTGACAGTTCTCCCCCAAATCAAAAATATATTTTTCCTCTTACCTGTAAAGTGCAATTTATCAATCTAGATTGTTTTGGTGTGAGTTGCTGAGTGTTGGAGATATCCACCGCCGATATCCGCCTTCTCTCCAATATAATGGAACTAGATTGCAAAAGCAGCAATGTCTCCTTCCAGAGATCATGACTGGGTTACTCAAGATAATCCACAGATCTTGTCATGAGCAGTTTCATGTAGGAACTATTTTCTTTCTACCAAACTACACCTTCGAACCCATATTACTATGCAAAAGGAAGAGTGCATCCACTCATGTACGAGAGACTCATGCTTGCGACAGTGCAAAGTAAATAGTAATTGTGTTCTCCTCCGTTGAGCTCTAATGTTAGCTAGCTTGGTGGTGCTAGGTGGGCTGGCAGCAGCTGCATGCTTCCTTTTATGCACTGATACGGTTGACCGGTGTAGTTTGGAAAAAAAAAATATATAAAGCAGCTCACAATAAGGTCTATGGATTATCTAGAGTGACTGAGTCATGATTTGTGTTTAATTATGTACAGGTAAAAGCAAAAATATGTGTATCACTTTTGGTGTGAACTGTCCCTTTAAGCAAGTCAATGGAATTCCATGTAAACATCTTCTTTTTTTTTGGCAGCTGTTTCCCTTCATGTTGGGGCAAATGAAGTCAACCTTTACCCACCTTCCCATTTGTCACTACCTTACTATAAATTAGATACTATCATGTCTTTATTCTAATGTGAAGCACAAATCAATCCCATGTCGTCGTCCAGCTGACAGAGGCCTGGCCCTCCTCCCGGCC
Organism: Epinephelus fuscoguttatus; assembly: GCF_011397635.1. Lineage (NCBI taxonomy): Eukaryota > Metazoa > Chordata > Actinopteri > Perciformes > Serranidae > Epinephelus > Epinephelus fuscoguttatus. Next base: position 9,966,427 of record NC_064756.1, on the reverse strand, counting down.
GCCCTGTGGTCGGACTGTCCTGCAGTGTGACTTTGGTACTCTACTCTACAGTGTTTTATCCTGTCCCGTTGGATGTCCTGGCAGTGTGGCTTTACAGGTTGTGACCTAACCCAGCTGTTCACCAGCTCTGTCATGCTCTGTGTGTCTGTTCAGACCTGGCTGAGCAGCCTCCTGCTCCGCCTTCTGCCGTGCACAGTGTGATGCCGAGCCTGTAGTGGGTCATATAGCCCATCGATCTGTTCTCATCACGCCTGACCGTGTCTCTGCAGCTATCTCTTGTGTCGCTCGCCACCTATGAGTCCTCATAACAATAGAGCATCTCTTTATCCTTCTTTGCTATCTGTGTCCGCTCAGCTGCCCTTAGAATGTGCAAAATGAAAGCAGGAGTTGGTCTGATAAGGCGAAGCTCACAGGTATCCCTACTCCAAAAGAAAGCTTAATAAAATTAACTGTATGTACATCTTGCTGCATTTAAAGTGTAATGTTTGATCGACAGTAGGGGAGCCCTTCTGTGCAGAGTTTGCATGTTCTCCCCATGTCAGCTTGGTTTTTTTTGTGGGCACGTCAGCTTCCTCCCACAATCCAAAGGCTAGGTTCATTGGTGACTAGGTGCAAATGTGAGCATGAGTGGTTGTCTGTCTCTATGTGTCAGCCCTGCGACTGTCTGGTGAGCTGTACAGGGTGTACCCCGCCTCTCGCCCAGTGTCAGCTGGGATAGGCTCCAGCCCCGTCACGACTCCCTTAAAGGGTGAGCGGTTACGGAAAATGGATAAATGAGTTCTGTGTTTTGCTATGAGTATGTTTCAGTCAGTCTGGGTTCAATACCCAGCCATAATAAGCAATGCCTCTCCACATAATCTAATCCTTTGTTTGAGTTGGATTAGATTTTTTTACTCACATTGCTACCACGCCACTTACAAGTTTTTATAACGCATAACTAATTTTAAAAAGCAGTGTGTTTGTTATGTGGAGAAGTTTATCTGAGAGATTGTTGCTGATTGGTTATGTACAGGATGTGATTTCATTTACCATGTAAATACTGAGATCATGGCTCACACAGTATCTGGGACTGTAACAGTGACTTATTTATTTAGAATAGTTGTACATTTGTAATTTGGAGAGTGCTTTAGCTGCATAAGTGGAATACAGATTGCTTGGTTGGTTGAGGAAAGCATGTGACACAAATAGAAGAAAAAATACACTTACAGAAGAATATGAAAGATGAACACAGGTCATAAATAAGCTCTACTTGACATTTAGCTCAAAGGTTCACATAGCAGCAGCTTTATCAGGATTTTATCCCTACTTTTCATGTCTGTGTTAGTCAGTGGCATGTGATTCCCCATTCAGTACTGAGTCTTATCACCTATCAGCACCTCACATCTGACTTAACAATTTCTTGTGAGACACCTCAAGACGACAGCACTATTTTTACACAGCAGCAGCTGCAGCATTTGAATGGCGGAGGAAATTGTGTCAACGGTTATTTTGAGAGTTTTACGCACCAGCCCAGGCCATATAAACCAACTTATCTGTGGACTGAGTGTGTGTGTGTGTGTGTGTGTGTGTGTGTGTGTGTGTGTGTGTGTGTGTGTGTGTGTGTAAGAAAGAGATCTGTGAGAAAAGAGAAGGTGCGAGAGGATTCTTTGACCCCAGTGAAAGTGAGGAGGGGATCAAGTTGCTGGTGCCGCTAAGTGAGATGGCTATTCCAAGATGTGGTGTACAGTTTCATCTTTGTCATGTTGAAATACCAAGCCCGGCCTGGTCCGTCTGTCTGTCTTTCAAAGACGCTGTGCTAATTCAGAGCTGTCTCGCAGACATCTCTACATACTGCAGGGTTCATGCATCAAGAAGTCTCATTCTGTGTGTGGGCCTCAGCAGAAGTGTGGAGGGACAGCGAGTGTGGGTGTTTGTTGTGAGAATGAGTGATACACACATATCCCCAACCAGGAAATTGCACTTGTGTCAGCCATTATGTGTCAAGGTGATCTCTCCACCTAATTTTGGAGTGTATTATGATCGCTGCGGCTGTATGTTATATCAAGCTGCTCCGGTGGTCCGGCTGTAATTAGCCTCTAATAGCATAAGCCATGTCCATTACCTGATATCTCTAAAGATTTACTGCACCACAGGCCCAAAGAATGTGTCTGTTATCATTCTCATGTTATCTCCCCCTTGAATAGCATTTCCACTGCCATACCATTACTTTGAGGCATCCTGCATGATATACTAATTGCATCCTCAAGGCTTGTTTCACGAGGCACATTTTCCATGAAAGTGGTTTTCATAAGACACGCTGTAGATAATCATATAAAATCAAATACAATTTAAGGACCTCGCATGTTTTATAAACGTCCTTTAATATGCAAAACACCAACACCAGAGGACACATTCCTCGTGAGCATGCCTAACGAGCTGAAGGAACTAACGGGCCAAAATAATTAGTCTTCACCGGCGATCACCATGCTCGTTAATCAGCTTAGACTGAACCGTGAATACATAAATAGCTTTCATACTAGTCCTAAATCCACAAAACATTACGAGTATGTAATTACCAGCAGGATTACACAGAATGTGTGAGTCTTTAGTCATTACTAACCACACTGTAATTCAGAATCTATTTCCATTGCAATCATTTCTAGAGCTTATGCCAAGACTTGAGAGCACTTGAACACAATCAATCAAAAGGGGAATGCAATAAATCAGCCGTATTCAAGCTTCAGACAGTTTAACGAGCAGTCAGGGTTACTGACGATTGATGAGGGCTTTACTGTGCGCTGTGTGAATATCTTACAGGTTAAGTATCTGTTTATATATGTAAACAACTCCACATACTGCAAAGGTTCAGAGCTGCTCATAATGCTGAGAGAATGAAACGTGTTTTCTTTGTGCTCTATGTTCAGTGTGATTTATGACAGTAGTTGACCTGCTCATTACTGTTCCGTTCCAACTGAGTTCATACACACACAAGATCTCTCTCCCTCCAGTTTCCAGGCTGTGATAGGTGTGAGTTAACTTATTTTCATGATTTGCCGATGCCTCTTAACTGCTTTTCTCACTGCATATAGATGCGCAGATCAGATGTGGTCTTCCTACATATGTGTGGATACAGTAATTTTGCATACGTACGTGTAGCTGTGTGTTTGTGAATATACTGTCTGTGTGTGTGTGTGTGTGTGTGTGTGTTTGTGCTCCGGCGCTGTGCGTTTTAAATAGACAGTTAGCTGATATTATGCATGTCACATCACAGCCAATTAAGCCCCTGCTTACTGGAGCCCCTTTAAGTGTGATTTTTCACAGGAGCGAGTGTGAAATCTCAAGGATCGGATGGAAATTACACCAACTCTATATTCAGAGACTGAACCAGGCTCCTAAATCCCCTCATCTAAACCAGCCTCTCTAGGTTACCCACCTAATGAATGCGCCTTAATTCTGGCAATTTCAGCTTACATTGCAATTTGTGTTTGAACGGTTACATTCAGGTGGAAGATAATGGAAAACATCTGTTTGGTTTTCTGCCATTTAGTCAATTAATGCTCTGATGTTGAGAGATTGGAACAAAAAGCGGATTAAAGTCCATTTTAGAGACATGCGGTCACCATTTTTCTTATTAAATTACTTGAATTATAAATAATAAGAACCCTGCTTTTTACTTCACACGTTCCTATTGTTAGTATAGCCAACTGAAGCCCTCCCAGACTGTATACCCTCACAGTATACAGTATCTAAGTGCTTGTCTCTGGGCAAACCTCTCATGTCTTCACACTTGGCCTTGAATCTGACCCTGTGTTATCATACCATAGGTGTTTATGATTCTTCCTGGGAGCTATCGTGGGATGTGTTTGAAGCTGTGTATGATTTAAACCTCCACTGGGTTGAAAACGATCCTCAGATAGGCTTATGGCTGAATCGCAGCCTCTCTGGGATTCATGTGTGAAACTGAGTGTGTGATGGAGAGATAACTGCAAAGTGGAACTGACTGTCAGGTTTTTTATTTTTAGATGGCAAGTTTGTTACCAATATCTCCTCCGTGTCTCTCACTCTTCCGTATTTGGTTACTCTGTTTTGGAGTCTTAATGTCCCATCAGAGACGTTAGATGGCAAATAGATGAATGGACTTGACACTGTTTATTTTACCAGCTTGTGTTTTCAGTCCCAAATGATACGCCCTGCTCCTTTTTATTTCTTCAGAATATCTATTGTGGAAATAACTCAAAACAAGGACTGTGACATTTTCCAAGCAGCTTGAATTCAAATGTGTCTTTTTAGAACAAAATGTACCTGTCATATTTGTTCTGCTTTTTAATTGTGGCATATTTGGCAGGAAACAGTGTTGTTTTAACACACAGCGCTTTAAATAATTCCACTCGTCTGGAAGCTTTACATTTTCGCTGGCTGCAGAGCTGCTGTATAGACGCGAACTATCATCCAGCTGTGTCTGTTAACTCCCAAATGTGTGCTCTTTATATCTTGGTGTGCTGCTTTTCCATTTGTGTGTCTCAGCGCTTGTGCGTGTGTTTTTGCGTCTCTGGGTTTACAAGGCGTAACCTTGTCAAATAGGGCTGCATCATGTGCTGATCATCCCCCCCGTCTGTCCCCAGGGCAAACGTCTCTCTCTCCCCAGCACTTTGTAAGGCCTCTCTGTCTTCACTATTAATTGGGTTAGGGGAGCTGTCTTTGGATTCCTCTCGCTTTGGAAGAGCTGTAAGTTTTAAATCAATTCCCACCGATGCCATGGCTGATGTTATGCAAAGCGTCAGACAGCTGATTAGATGCTTAGATTTGCTGTGAAAAGCAGGTTGCAAGTGAGACACTGATCACTTTGTGTCACACTGACTATGTTTACATCAGGCTGTTCTCATGCACTGTTGATATGTTTTCCTACAAAAAGTAATGCACCAAAATGTTCATGTATAACATATATTGTTACACGATAACGGTGACCTGCTGTGTTTGATGCCGTTGTGAAAAGAAGGCTTTTTCATAGGTGTCTGATGCTGGAAGTCACTGCCAAGTGCCGATATTCCGAGATTCGGTCTCACTTTGGAGTGAGACCAGGTTGATATTTTGACGTCATAAGCAACATGTTAGTATTCAGGGCAGGTCAAATATTAATTTTCATTAACCATGGAAACAGTTTACAAGAAATATTGTCTTTTTTTTGGAACAAGGGCAAAAATCTGAATATTTTGTGCATGTCATTGTTTCATGAGAACACTCACATACTGTAGCAGGAGAGTCATATCACTTGGCTTCAATAGTCACTGCTTTTCTTGCACATTCCCTTTTTTTTGTTACACAACAGCCAACTGCTTTGCTTTGCCAGACACACAGGTTGGCACAGGGACACACTCACTGTGTAGCATTTCTTTTTGGTTATGGTTATGTACTGTCAAAGGTAAGACATTTAGGAATATATGCTCAAGCTGAATGTGTGTTAAGATTTAATGTGCATTCCCTGCTCAACCCACTTTATAACTTTATAGGTTCATGACCTTTGGCCTTCTCATGCAACCCATAGAGGTGCCAATTATCTTTGCTGTAAAGATAAAGAGCTCAGACAGCACTTAGACATGAGCCCAAGTAAAGTAACACAGTGATGCTGTATCTCCTCGTGCTTCCCAACCCCCATCTCTGCCTTTTATTTTTAGTGCAGCTTGTTCTTTGTATGAAGAGGAAAAAAAATCTGCAATACCCCGAGCAGAATTTCAGAGAATTGGTTGATACTAATTGATATTCTAAACTTGCCTGTCCCCCCCTGGGGCAATCCCATCTTTATTAAACGATACAGGACAACCAACAAAACTTCATTTCTTGTCGATCTAAGCAGAAACTCTGAGCGCACCACCATGAAGAGTGAGGAGTTCCTAGAAGACGAGCTCCACATGAGAGACGATTTTTCTCTCTCTTTTATTCCGTTTTCTATCACAGGCAGGGTATTAGGGGATGGTGTTCACAACTGCTGCATATGCTTGGCACTGTTAGATGACGTCTCTCTGCTGTTGTAATATTGTAACTGTATTATGCCTCGGTCCAATTATATAAAAAGGGCAATCTACTTTGAAAAGCACTGTTGTGACTTTTCTTTCTCATTACGCTCAGTACCATTTCCCATGATCTGTGTCATTTGGAATACATTACAGATAAAGTGATAACTGCTGACAAAGTGGTGCAACAACAGGCAGGCACATTTGTCACAACTGCATCGTGTGGACTGCTCCCCGAGCCACTTCTCACGCTTGACAATTGCATTAAAATGGCCACATGTGCTTCAACTGAGCATGCTGATTACCTGAGCGCACGATTAACCAGCTTTGCTCCTTGCCAGAAAATGCCAGCCATAGAAACTCTAATTGCCACGGAATAAACATACAACACGCCGCAAGCTGGGATAAATTTACCTCGTCTCTTGGCATCGTGCCCCCCCTCCTCCTTCCTCCTCCTCAGTACCACCATCCCTTCATCTCCTTTGCTGGGCCCTAAGCTAACACGGTCTTTCTAGGACTATCCCCAAGACAAGTTGTGGGTACGAGTTTCAACCAAGGTCGGCCATTCATTTTCCATGCTGTGACAGTTCTGTGGTACAGATATGGGTCAAAACTCTCAGAGTGTAGCCCGACTCCCCTTTTTTTCTCCCTGACCCTCTGCTAAAGGGCTTTAGGAGGAGAGAGAGGAGAAGGGGGGGGAAGTTATTGTACATATATACTCACCATTCCTTCTGAGACGTCTCAGTGGAATTCCAGTATAAATTTAGACTCTCCTGCTCCCCAGCAACATTAAGTGCTGAGAGGAATCCGCAATGATCTTTCATCGATTCTGCAGCGCCATATGGAGGCCCATTAAATTGATCGTGGTGGCAGCAACAGGAGCAACAGCACGCTCCAAGCTAGTTGATTTCCTCTGCGTCACTGTCACCTCTCACAAGTCAGTATTTTACAGGTGAAGGATGCCACATAGTACCCACGCTGATTGGTTTTCTCATTATTTGTTCGTTTAGCACGCAGACAGCTAAGTAATCACGACTTCATTAGGCATAGTCCCCACATGGGACCGGTATGAATAGAAATGAGACAACAGTGAGGCAGAGATGCACTTTGGTACCATTTACAGCACTTGCAATATACTGCAGCACAATACACTATAAACACTTCAGCTATATATATTGTGCTGAAGGCTCCCATCGGGCAGGCTTGCACAAAGTATAACATCTCAGCCAAGATTTCTTTATTCATTCTATGTGGAGAGTGGTGAATGGTGATAATGTTGGCCCTCAATATACATGTTGTCCTTGTTTTATTCCCACTGTCTCACTTCCTGTGTAAGTATACAGTACAAAAGCCAGCGAAGTCAGTGCGTTTGCCCGTCTATGTCGTCCCTCAACAATGAATCCTGTTCTTTGTTTAATGACAGTCTATTATCACTGCTATTATAAGTCATACAGCAAATCCCCGCCATAATTCTTCTTTAATCCCCAACAATCTAATATGATCATATCCAGATGAGTCTATGCAAATATTTCCATCAAGGGCCCCATATGACATTTTCTTCATTATTCATTCCAAGGTTAGCGCTCAAATTAGCTCATAGAGCTGCCAATGCCCTGTGCAATATGTGTCAGAGAGAAAAAAAACTCTGTGTGAATTAAACATATATTAAAATATGGATGTGACAAGATAGATACACAGTTCTCTCTCCCCTCATCAGAAATATCAACCCAAGACGTTTCCACTTCTGGGGTAATGGGGGAATGTGAAGTGATCCATTTGAGAAATCGAAGGTTCTTCAAATAATCGTTAAAGATGAATACATGAATCATTCATAATGTGAGCCTCTGTGAGCATGATGGGTGCCTTATCTCTCTCGCTCTCTTCTCTGTCACTAATACACTCCCTTTTTGCCCTCACATTTTCTCAGCCTCCTTTTCTGCACACACACACACTAGTGGAGGGCAATCAAAATGTTCCTGCACTTTTTCTGTTTTATTGTCATTTTTTTAAAATGAAATTCTAAATACATTTTAATTCAATTTTGCTAAGAAATACTGATGATATTCAGCAGCTGCTGTTCTCTATGCTGGGACCATCTACTGGGGACAGTAAATGCCAGATAAAAATGCAGCTCTGAATTTGGCTGAACATCTTTGGGAAACGTTTGTAATATCTGGGTTCTGACCTTGACAAAGTTTACTACCCTATTTTAAGTTAAGTACTTAACCCACACTGGGTTGATTGGAGTGTCATATTGTTCACGGTGCTGATAACAGAATGCAATGCGAAAATGTGGTGCAGGAATTCGGAAATCTGCCTGCAAATTTCCTGTATGGCAACTATGCAAACCAGGTCCATTTCAGATTCACTGCATTGCTGTGTTCCAGTTTTGTCAGTAAATTAATAAATAAATTAATTTAAAAAACAAATGCGAAAAATAAAATAAATAAAATAAAATTGCCTGTTTCCTTTCACAGCCAAAACCTATCCAAATAGAGAGAGTCTAAGAAGGCATATCAATACATAAATAACTGGAACCCAAATTTGAGACTAACTTAAGCTGTTATGGCTTGTTTGTTCCATGCCTTACATATAGTGTTAGTAAATGCATATAAGCTACATTACCATGTTCATCCTATCCTGGGCAATCTCAAGCCACATGTTGTCATTTATTTGTTTGGTTGTTGAGGCAGTCTTTGCCATGTTTGTTATACAGTACTGGCTGTTGAGAAACCAAAGTGATAAGACTTCCCCCCATTTTGGCAGGAAGCTAGCTATGACCTGGAGGTATGACATCAAAGAATCTTTTTTGGTGAAACGTGGAAATCTGCTGATTTAGATTTTTGAGATGTTCAAGAGGAAATTTTCATCTGCATCTGCCACTGGGGAGCCACTGAGGTCACAGTGCAGAGTGAAAGAAAGTATCACTGATTGGACCTCCAGCTGAGTCATTAACACCTCTTTCAGGTCAGCAGGAATTTACAAAAGGAGAACAGGAGTCAGCGTAAAGGTGATTCATGTTTGCTGCATGTACCATGTGTGCGTGAGAGAGATGAGAGACTGGTAGAGGAGACAAGTCGGCGCAGTGAGGCAGACAGAAAGCGACAAAAATGAGAAAACCCGATGACATCTCTCACTGAAATGGAATCCGTAAAAGTCATGCTGGAAAATCCTCTGGAGGTTTTTGGAGTAAAAGCGCGGAAAGCTTTAACAGAAGATAGACTGCCACAGTATGTGCTAGTTTTATGAGCAGCAGCAGCTGAGGGGAAGTATTGCTGCAAATGCACGTTAATGTTTCACTTTTACTGCCGAGCCACTCTTTCTTCTCCTTTGAGAGGAGCCAGTGGTGACCCTTGTATTTATTTGTTATTCTCTTCGTCATGATGTAGGAAAAAAAATCCTCTCTATGTGAGGTGCAATGAGACGATAAAAAGTATTCCGAGGATTTGTCCCTTGCTCTCTGTGTCATACCTAGATCTCCTCAGAGGCCATGTGCACTGCGCCAGATCGGCGTTACATGATTCAGTATATGGATAAACGTAATCCCTTTTATCCATATGTTGTAAGGCTGCAGAATGAAACTCTATATTGTCCTCTCAATCTGTTTCACCCCGTATCCTTTAGGTGTTGAATGCAAAGCGCAGAGCAAAATAACATTGACTTACTGGTACGCTGATATAAATGAGATTACACATGCAATATTTACTGTATCTCTTAAAGCTCATCGTGGCGTACCACTGTATAGCAGAGCTCATTTTCTCTGAGGGTATTTAATTTAAAGATGCAACACTTGCGTGACATTTTAAACTTGATAATTTATGTGTTGATGGAGTTAGCTTTAACATATCAATTTACGTCTCATTAATTATAAAACACAAAAAAAACATTAACAAGCTCTCTCCATCTTTAAGTCTATTAATGGGAATAATGTATGATGTAAAAAAGGTCACACAAGGTTCAGTGCTCTCAGAGATGTATCAGACAGGATCCACAGAAACACGTCTTCCATCTCAGTGGATAATGTCGTCCACATCTATGTGCTCTGACAAAGTCAGCAGATACTTTTATGTTCAGGGTCGAAACTTTTGTCGTGTTTGTTATGTTTATGTGTGTGTGTGTGTGTGTGTGTGTGTGTGTGTGTGTGTGTGTGTTTGCTTCCTCCATCACCAGAAGGCAGGAGGTTTATTAGAGCAGCTGGAGTCTGAACGCCCTCTGATGTGGCACTAAACTTTAAATCACTGACTTTCCTGGCCACATGTACTCAGTGTGTGTGTGTGTGTGTGTGTGTGTGTGTGTTTTGGTGAGGGTCTAGGCATGTGCTGCCACACATGTGGATTAAGCACATGTGGGCACTAACCTTCATATGTGTGCCATCACACTATAATCTATACCTACGTTTTTTTTAAACGTTCGCCTGTGCATGTGTATTTGTGTGTGTATCTGTGTGTATGTGTGTTTCCTCCCACATGGTCCAGGTGGCACAAGGAGGCATCCCTTCCGGCTTCCACTTTTGAACACAAGTACACAATGAAACACACAAGCTCACTCCGGTGGATGACTGCACGTTTCTACGGATGATTAGATTACGTAAGAAAACACTGCAGAGCCCTAATAGTTGGTAAACCCAGATTACGCAGGATTATCATCCCTTTTGCCCCGCCTCTGTTCTCCCTCTGTGTGCATGTGTGTTTGTGCGCGTGTGTCGGTGTACGGGGAGAGTGGATGACGGGGGATGAAGCAGGAGGAGGAGGAGGATGGGGGGAAAGGGGCGATGTGTGTGGGATGGAGGGGGGTGAATGATGCTGCAAACACCAGAGCCAGATGGGACAGAACCCCTAAGCAGCTTAGAGTCACAGTAATCACGCAGGCTAAGTTGCCATCAATGGTGTATGTGCATGTTTGTGTGTATGTGTGTGTTGCATGCATGTAGACGTGTGCGTGTATCTCATGCATTAAACCTGGGCTGCGCAGACGCATGCTCGTGCACAGACGCCGGCATCAGAGAATGTGAGAAAGAGAGTGAATAAGAGATGGAGCAAACATTCTCATGCGATCAAGATATTAGAGGAGACAGGGAGAGTGGCAGAGCGAGGCTGCGAGTGGAGGGAGTGTGTTAGCTGTGTAGGAAGAGATAATGTAGACGAGCAGGTCAAAAAGGTGGTGCTTTTTTGCCCCCCGTGCCAATGAGATGTCACAGAAACAATAGAGTGGGAAATGACACTGTGCATGTCACGCTGCACTGATATTGGCCTCAGGGGATCAGGAATCAATGAAACCCTGTCAATAGTAATCAGCTTTGAATTTGTGTGTAAAATTGATCACTGAGGGCGAAAACAGCAAGGTAATATCCACTGATTTTCATGCTTTCAGGAGAAGTCTGAGGACAAACATGATGATACAGTAAAACATACATATGTATGATGCATAAACGCATAAAGAGCACTCATGTCTTTTCAAAGCATTGCTGCTGTGATCCTCCCCACACAGTGAGAGAGGAGATGACTTTAAAACTCAAAAAAAAAAAAAAAAAAGGCAAACTGTAAAACCCAGGAGAGAGGCTTGCATGAATGTATTTACCGACATGAATATTCAATAATGGGGCTGCAGCACTTCACAAAGGGAAGTAATCACTGATTTATTTATTAGTGTTTTTGACATGCTATGCAATTATGCCACTGCAGGCAGGCTGTTGGGCTGCTTCCTGCCCAGAGCTGTGTGTGTGTCTGTATCTGATGAGTGTAAAGCTCTAATATTGATTTAAATGGATCAATAGTGATGATTGTTCTGGTGCAGGCACAATAACAGTGATCTATAAGTGATTGATAAATAATATGCTGTGGAAATGACTCACGTTGTTTCATTTTTAGCACCAAGACTCTCCAACAGGATCGATCATTGTTCATGTGTTAGCTTCTTTGTTCCACTTATATCATTCAAATGCTGAAATCAGACGCTGCTCTCACTCTCTAACTCTCACATCACCTTACTCTTCTTGTCCGCTCTCTTCCTCTCTTTCTCTCCCCTCTCCCAAGAGAAGAGGGAGATGACAGCTAGCCCCACTCTCCGCTCATTGAACATTCAGCTTTGCTTTTGATGGAATTAATTTGAATGTAAATGATGCTGTGATGGGAGAGCTTTCATTGGCCCCAGTGCAAAATTTCACACAGCGATACCACCCGCACTACCCCCTGATGTTTGAGCCATCCACAGAGAGGCAGAGGGAAACAACAAAGCGCTACGACAATATGGAGCTATTACTTTCTCTGAAGCCATTAACAGCTGCTGAACATAATGAAATTACTCAGTCACTCAGTGGATTTAGTCAATGATTTAATCAATAAATGTCTTAATTCTTAATTTGTACTTTTTACTCTTCGCCTATGGGGCCATTTGTGTCTTCATGGCTCTTAAGGGAGGGGGTGGGATCATACGATACAGCATTTCTATTTATTTATTTATCTGTTTTGCCGCTGAAATGACAATTTACACTGTGAGAATTTACTCTAAAGGGAAATGAACAATTTAACAGAAATTATGCGAGAAGGCAACGAGAGCAGGAATAAGATGGAAAGAGCAAAGAGTAGCTTATGAAAGGAGGAAAATGAAAATTACAATAATGATAATAACAAGACTAGTTAGTGTGAAATAATGCATTATTAAGAAATTCTTACAAACAAAACAAAACAAGAGGAAGAAAGATGCTCTGTGTGGATCTGGTCACAATGAAGGCAATGCAGGCAGAGTGCTCAATGCAGGACAGGCCTCTGAATAAATGATGTTACAGGTGGAGATACTTGCCCACATTGTGGAAGTGTGTCCTCAATTCCAAAATGCAGAGGCACAACGTTTTCACACCTGCATGTATGAAAACGCATTTCCATGTGTTCTCATTATTTTCATAAAATCAATGACAAAATTAGCATGTGAAACACTCTCAGGAGGATGGGTGTAGGTTCAGTTCAAGTCCAGGTTACATGACGTGCACTTCACCATGTGAGCTATAAGAATAGGCTCTACTTTAGTTTGGAATTTTCCCCCCCCTGCATTATGGAGCTCCTCTGGTTTTATTAATAGAGTGTAAGTGGGGAACCATGTAGGGCTCATTGTGGAAAGAAGTTACCACAAAATACCTTTTGTCTCACCTGCATATGTTTGGCCCTCTCCTCTCCTCTCCTCTCCTCTCCTCTCCTCTCCTCTCCACCTTTACTTCTCACCTCATCCTTTGTGTTTGCTAGGTGTTTGCATCCACCTCATTTTTTGCACATTTTCAATAAAAAAGTGAGTGGAAAAAACAGCATTTATCCGCTTGGGGGAGGTGTAAAAGTAAAAAAAAAAAAAGGGAGTGTGTTGATAAATGTTAATGCAACAAAGTGCAACGGAAAGAATAAATGATGTACAGCTATGATGCGCCGCCACATGAAGCTCTCTTATTTGTCACTTGATGACTTTTACCACTCTTATGTATGCACAAAGGGCTGTTGCCAGAACTCCTCCAAGTGCACATAGCTGTAATATTAGTTCAAAACTCTCTATTTCCTTTATCCAGTGTGCTCTCCGTTATTACACGTTGCTTTCATTCATTTGAAATGTTTACTGGCGCTCTTCTTCTGCAGTTGTATATTGGCATTTGACTCACTGGAAAATTAGCTCCATTAACTGCTTATCTTGATGAAACAACTCTGCACATAAATTTGCATTTTCTTTTGCCGATCGTCTAAAAATTTGGTTAAATTTTGCACTAAATTTGGATGGAAACCTGAGTTATCTTCCCTTTGGCTCTTACTTTCTTGCTCTGTCTCGTCACTCTCCAGTGAAAACCATGTATAGCCAAATTTGGTGATTTTGTATTTTGCAGATAAACTTTAAGAAATACTCTTGTATTCGCTAAGCTAAACCGCAATGCTAAACGCTGAGACCCAGCCACTGGACGTACAGACACAAAAAAGATATTGATCATGCTGTCTCAATATGAAAATGATAGAGAAAGGGCATAACTCCCAAATCATCAGAGTATTCCTTTAAGGATTCTCTCTTCCTTTGTGGGCTGAGGAATTTATCTCCTTACAGTAAATAAATAATTAAAACCATGAAAAATGCATTGACACTATTCTGAAATCAGCTCATGAAAAAAAAATCACAGTTTAAAGAAACATTAAAGCAACAATGATAACATATAATACACAGTTTCTTTTTAAAAGATAAGTACTAAATATTTGAAAATAAAATGTTAAAACCAGAAGTACAGTACAGGCCAAAAGTTTGGACACACCTTCTCATTCAATGCGTTTTCTTTATTTTCATGACTATTTACATTGTAGATTCTCACTGAAGGCATCAAAACTATGAATGAACACGTGGAGTTATGTACTTAACAAAAAAAGGTGAAATAACTGAAAACATGTTTTATATTCTAGTTTCTTCAAAATAGCCACCCTTTGCTCTGATTACTGCTTTGCACACTCTTGGCATTCTCTCCATGAGCTTCAAGAGGTAGTCACCTGAAATGGTTTTCCAACAGTCTTGAAGGAGTTCCCAGAGGTGTTTAGCACTTGTTGGCCCCTTTGCCTTCACTCTGCGGTCCAGCTCACCCCAAACCATCTCGATTGGGTTCAGGTCCGGTGACTGTGGAGGCCAGGTCATCTGCCGCAGCACTCCATCACTCTCCTTCTTGGTCAAATAGCCCTTACACAGCCTGGAGGTGTGTTTGGGGTCATTGTCCTGTTGAAAAAGAAATGATCGTCCAACTAAAAGCAAACCGGATGGGATGGCATGTCGATGCAGGATGCTGTGGTAGCCATGCTGGTTCAGTGTGCCTTCAATTTTGAATAAATCCCCAACAGTGTCACCAGCAAAACACCCCCACACCATCACACCTCCTCCTCCATGCTTCACAGTGGGAACCAGGCATGTGGAATCCATCCGTTCACCTTTTCTGCGTCTCACAAAGACACGCGGTTGGAACCAAAGATCTCAAATTTGGACTCATCAGACCAAAGCACAGATTTCCACTGGTCTAATGTCCATTCCTTGTGTTTCTTGGCCCAAACAAATCTCTTCTGCTTGTTGCCTCTCCTTAGCAGTGGTTTCCTAGCAGCTATTTGACCATGAAGGCCTGATTCGCGCAGTCTCCTCTTAACAGTTGTTCTAGAGATGGGTCTGCTGCTAGAACTCTGTGTGGCATTCATCTGGTCTCTGATCTGAGCTGCTGTTAACTTGTGATTTCTGAGGCTGGTGACTCGGATGAACTTATCCTCAGAAGCAGAGGTGACTCTTGGTCTTCCTTTCCTGGGTCGGTCCTCACGTGTGCCAGTTTCGTTGTAGCGCTTGATGGTTTTTGCGACTCCACTTGGGGACGCATTTAAAGTTTTTGCAATTTTCCGGACTGACTGACCTTCATTTCTTAAAGTAATGATGGCCACTCGTTTTTCTTTAGTTAGCTGATTGGTTCTTGCCGTAATATGAATTTTAACAGTTGTCCAATAGGGCTGTCGGCTGTGTATTAACCTGACTTCTGCACAACACAACTGATGGTCCCAACCCCATTGATAAAGCAAGAAATTCCACTAATTAACCCTGATAAGGCACACCTGTGAAGTGGAAACCATTTCAGGTGACTACCTCTTGAAGCTCATGGAGAGAATGCCAAGAGTGTGCAAAGCAGTAATCAGAGCAAAGGGTGGCTATTTTGAAGAAACTAGAATATAAAACATGTTTTCAGTTATTTCACCTTTTTTGTTAAGTACATAACTCCACGTGTTCATTCATAGTTTTGATGCCTTCAGTGAGAATCTACAATGTAAATAGTCATGAAAATAAAGAAAACGCATTGAATGAGAAGGTGTGTCCAAACTTTTGGCCTGTACTGTATGTTGAATGAAAGGTCAAACAAAGAAGAGACCGTAGGCCACAATGATTAAATTGATGCATTTATCCACTCCTCAGTCTATGTTAGGGCCATTTAATATTCTATACATCCACAATTTATATTTGCCAACATTTGCACTGGACCCTTCTCCCACTAATCACTGTGTTTTATTGGGCAGCTCCAGCCCCCCCCCCATGTTCAGAGGTCTAAACCGGCCACGTTCACCATTCCACGTCCTTTACACCACCATTGATTTCCAGTATCCACCCAGTGTGAGCTTTCGGCCCGCTCACCCCTCGCATCATACATCACCCGACATTAAGACTTCACCTTTTATATCTCTGCCTTTATATCATCATATCCCTTACAGACACCTCTGCCTTTACAGCTTCTTTATTCCCTCTGATTTCAAACTGATGCCTCTCTGAATTGCCACTTATCTTCCCTTGTGAGAAAGACAGTTATATTTTTGAAGATATTTCTCAGTATGGAGGAGGTTTTTAAAGATTTATCAGCCTTTTCCACGATGCGAGCATCCGCCTTCCTTGAATCCTCCTCTTTCAACTATAGGGCCTGGGCACAGACGTGTGAATCAGTCAAGACGTCACTTTGATGCTTTGTAAATCCTGCTCCTCTCTTTTGACTCTCCTTAGATGGAGGTATAAGAATCTCATAATATCTTTTGGAAATCGTATGCGTTCACTGTTCTCTCCGGGGCTCTTTGAGACAGGAATAGACTGATGAAGTGTGTGACTGCCTCCACAGTAATTATGTGATGAATGCGTTCATTCTGTGTGTAGCCCCGAGCAGTGAATAGCTCAACTGATTATTGAGGGGTGTGTTCTTTGTGTGTATATGTATGTGTGCACATGAGAATAGATAGGCTCAAACAAAGAATGTCAAAGAACCAGGACAGTGTGCGTGTTATTAACTCTCGGTGACTTCACTGAACTTACACCCAAATCTGATGTACCACTGAATGAATCATAGCAGGTTCCCACATACAGAGCTTGTAAGTAGCCTGGCACTCCTTGTGAAGTCTTGTTAGCCAAAAGGCAGCCCATTCATTGCCACGCCCTTCCTACTGTGTCATTGTCAACCACAGATTCAGGAATATTGAGCCAGCTGCCAGTTTGCTATTTCTGTGACAACCCCATTTCTCTCTGCTTTGAGTGAAACCTTAAAGCTAACACATCAAGCCTTCAACATTTTAAACCCCCTTAGATGGATGTTAAGCTCCATTAATAATACCACGGTCTTGCTGTTCAGCTCATATGGATTTTCCTTCATAGACGGGATATAGTACGAGTGACAGAGCTCGAGATTCAGAGCTGGAGAGAGTGCGAGATGGATCACAGAAGGATAATGTACAATAGCTGGCATATCTAGACCCTACATAGAGCTACATTAGCTTACTGCCTGCAAGGGCTGGAATTTAGCAAACTTAGCCAAGTTGTATTTGGAAGACCTGCCAGGGAGGAAGCACAAACAGTGCTGGGTAGTAGTGTTTTAGTCTCAGATGCAGCTTCAGGAAGTTTTCTATTAAATGGCGTTAAAGAGAGCAGGATGCCCCATATCAGTGCCAGCAAACTCTGATGAAGTGCAAACAAAAGTAACACATTCTCACTCCGATCTCGTCACATATCGACGTTTGGTCATGGACTTTCCACGTCCACATACAACGTGCAAGGTACCCTGGATGCATTGGTTGCTGATTTCTGGGATGGCATGTCAAGTTCTGCCTGTTGTCTTTCAAAACACACTCCTGTTTTCACAGGAAATTTACCGTTTACATACAGTCTCTTTCAAAATAAAAGCACTGCTTCAGTACAACACCAGGAATTGATGTTTTTTCCTTCAACAAAAGATGCACGTGGTTGGGTTTAGGCAAAAATAACAGGGTTTGGCTTGTAATCTTAAGGGATGCAAACACCGTTCTCTCAGGTGAATGTCAGTGCTTGCTGGACCCATCCGCCGCCCCTCCTGCCCAACTCAGACTTTCGCCACCTTAGCTTTTGTTGTTGTCCCGCCGCATTTCCCCCTGAAGCCACCGAGCGCAGTTTAACTGTAACAGTGTCTGGCCGTGTATTAAGTCACTCCCCAAACACCAGATTTCAATTACTTTTGAGTGAGACCGGGTCGACAAAAGACAGCAAAAAAGGTTATCCAAGTGTCCTGAATCCATTGGTGGGCTCATGAAAATCCAAACAGAACTATTTTTTTTTTTCATCTATTGCTAAAAAAAAGACAGCCTCATAAGGTGAGCAGTAGATATACAGTTTATATTGTTTTTGTGTGAACTATTCCTTTCAGTGCAGCTTTGAAATACTTCTGTTTTTCTCAAGTATATTTGTTTTTATGTTAGACAACATTTTATGGTACTTCACAGTGTCTAACAGTTTGATCCCCAGCTTCTTCTGTCCACAGGCTGCACCAATCGTCAGGCCCGTACAGTGTATCGGTGTGTGCTTTGCATAAAAGCGTTTCATAAATGCAGTCCATTTACCCTTGCTGCTATAGTTTAAACCACCCAACAACTGGTGCCAAATTGATGTGACGCAGAGCCCTCTAAAAGACGGGGCCTAATTATGAAGTAATAATATCAGAGCCGCTGAAAAGGTCCGTTTCATTTTAGTTTAGATTTTGCTCAATTTTGGCGCACATTACAAAACAAATGTACAATTTTATCAAATGACAGAGTACTTGTAAAACAGTTAATCCAAGGCCTTTGGGGCAACTGAGGGTTTGGGAGCTGTTGGGAACTTTTATTTTCAAGTCTTTAACCTCTTTTGCTGATGATGCTTATGCAATTTTACCTATGTAACATGTTGAAAGGACTTTTTTTGAAATGGAATAATTTACACCGTTGTATTAGTACCTCTCCCACCACTGTTACTACAACAAGGCTCTCATACAGTTTGTGTACAACACTCACATGACCCCAGCTACACATGAACATGGACACACACACACTCAGTCCACCTCTGAGGCCCAACAACCAGCTTCACTGCCTGTCAGTCAGGCCCTGAGGAGTCTCAGTGGATGCTCGCGCACACAAAGACGTGCAGAAAAGATCAATGGGCTCGCGTTTATCGAGCAACACCCCCATCCCCCTACCTCACTCCCACACACAAGCACACACCTCCACCACAGCATCACCCCCCCATCCCCACCACCAAGTCTCCGACCAGCCCCTCGACAGCCGACGCAGTGAAGGTATTGATTTCCTCATATTAACTCAGCCTTCATGAAAAGCCCCAGGCAGCAGAAGAGGAGAGAAAAGAGGAGGGAGTGAAGAAGAGAAAGATGGGAAGAAAAGAAGGGAGCTGTAGGAGATAAGAGGAGATGGGGAGGAGGAAGAGGAGGGCAGGGAGAAGGAGTGTAAAGCAACGTCTGGTCCCTCTGATACTGAACATCACACTCAAAAAGATCCCCATGTGAGATGTAAGAGGCCTAAACTTCAGTGCGTGCTCTTGTCTTTGAAATGAATAGCTTGAACTGTACTCGCTGTATGTGATATGGTTTGATATGTATGATTCAAGATGCATATGATTTTGGGGTGATGAAGGATGGTAGTTTCCAGTAGTAGAGAAGCTTACAGTATATAAACGACCATAATGATTCATGTTTAGTGCCATTTTACTGACATAGTTTGCCTCCATATCTATAACGGCCTATGTTTGTCAGTCCCTTGGCACCGCAAGGGTGTAGCCATGTGTCTCTTTTGATGCACATGGAGTCACCAGCTGCTTCTTTTCACCTGTGAGCAAGGAGCAAGGATGTAATACATGCTCCAGTATGCACAAAACTCACTGACATGTCTCCTCATCAGCTTAGCAAAATTTGATGATTGTGACAAAAGTCATTTAAATAGCCATTTTTTCAGCACTGCAACAGTGGTGGAAACAATTATCAAAGGCCTCAAAGAATAAATGTCCCTAGATCTTTACAATCTTCCAGTACACACTGCATCACAGGTCCTTCGTATATTATTTGGGGTCATGTGTTTGTTATAATCAGCAGTTTGTCTAATGGGTTTTGGAAGGGCTTCATAGTGTTGTGATTCTCTCCGCCCACAGGGCATGCATTTCTTGTCCAGGTTAAACCAGGTTAAAAGGTGAAACTCACCACGCTTACCATCTCAAAATAATGCTCCAACACCTTTTCTACGATGCAGGCAGTTACGTAATGAGTATTTGACCTGGTGGTGGACAGAAGAATGTAGTCACGTTAGGGTGTTTAAAACATTAGTGTGTTTGGAGGTGGAGTGGATCTGTCCGCTGAGCCTAATGGGCAGCACGTGCGGCTCCTCACTCATCAGCTGTTACTCTCTTCTGCCTTCCTTCCCTCGCACTGTCTCTCACACGCCTTTTTTTCTCCGTCATGCACGCACACTCATTTTCACTCATTTTCTCTTTTCATTGCAAACTCTCTCTTTGTGGAGGAGGAATGGGAGGCGTGTTTGCCAGCCATATGGCAGTGCCAGGGGCGTCCGGAGCAGATGTGCTCGGCATTGGGGCTCTGCTCCATCAAGCACATGCATACACACTCATACACACACATACACATACACAGAGGCTTACGCAGCGCCTGTTACCGAGGAAGAGGTCACTGACTGACAACAGCATTATCTAACTCCCAAAGTGCAGCCATGCTGGCTGCAGGAGCGACAAAACCTACTGTGAGCAACCTCTGAGTCCTCAATGGGACACCAAATTAAAGTGTGTGAATGAGTGGGTCCCTCTAAACCATATTCAGTAATTTATAGACAGTCTGCACTCATAGTAATAACACATATAATCACACGTACTGGGCGACATAATTTGAAGAGTACTCACCTGTATATGTTTGGAAACATACTCAAATATCAGAAACATAAAAACTTTTTACCATGTTATAGAAGCCCAGTGCCGCAAACAGTATTTTTGCTGTTCTTGCAGGGCAGCAGAATATCCATTAACTAAAGCACTGTCAAAACACATACAGATATTTTTGTAAACCTATATTTTTCTCTGTTTTAGCCCCTCGTCCACATGTTAACAGACTTTTATGTCACTTAAATGGAGATTTTTTTTTTAAAACGTCTTCCAAGATGCAGAAACTCTGGTTACTGTTTATCTGTGTGGACATGTAAAAGGACGGGTTTGTGAAATGATGACGTCATCTCAGTTTGTGCATGCTCATTGTTGCTTTGTGTAAAAGCATGCCCCAGAAACAATAACTACAACAGTGAACATAACTCACCAGTTTGTTTGCATTTTGTTGGCACTGTTTGGGCTAATGACTACATTACACTTCTAATCTAAGGGTACTTTTACACCTGCCCTGTTTGGTTCGGTTCAGTCAAACTCAAGTTTGTTTGCCCCCTAAGTGCAGTTCATTTGGGCAGGTGTGAACACAGCAATCGCACTGGGTTGGGGAACTGCCCATTGGTCCGACCATATTAAACCCATTGTTCTGAAGTCCGTTCCGAAATCATCATGATGCCCTGTGGTTAAGGTCTGGTTAGGTTTAGGCACAAAAACCACTTGGTTAGGGTCAGGAAAAGATCATGGTGTGGGTTAAAATGAAAAAGAAAGTGACAAACACATAAGCTGTGAGCCTGCTCCGCCTCAAGCCTTTCCCAGCTGACCCAGAGCCGGTCGCAGCGCACCATACGCCCGCCGCGAGCCGTTCAGCACCGCGGACAGTCGGACTAATGGGATATCGGACCAATGACATGGACCCGTGGGTTGCACCCCAAAACAACCGCACCAAGACCTTCTTGAAGAGGTGGTTGCGGCTCAGTTACAAACAAACTCTGGTGCAGTTGATTTATGGTGAGAACGTGTTCTGACCTCGATCTGAACCAACTGCAGTCACATGACACATTGTTTGGGTTAAACATGAGCATGTTACAGTCCTGGAGGATTATTAATGTGCACCTCCTCCTGTACTGCCTTAATATGCACATTCAGCACATCCAATGCATCAAAACGTTGTTTTCTAGTTGGAGCCGCGCCTCGTTTTCAAACTGTATGCTTTGACTAAAATGAACAATGACAGCAATATAGTCCACGATGAGCAGCGCTAAAATCAACCTGCGTAGTTGTCCCTCCATTGTGACATTAGAAAGTGTCACATTTATCTTGCAAGTGTACTCTTCTTCAACGTTTTGTTTACTTCCTGGATTTTTCCCACATGGAAATTCTGACCAATCAAGAGCAGCTTTCTCACGCAGGCATTTGACCTGGTCCACTTGTAAATGCTGCCTTGAGAACACGAACCAACTCTAAGCAATTATGCAACTGTATAACAATATTAGTCCCTGATTCAGACCAAAGCAAGACAACTCTAGGTCTGAAAGCACCTTAGTATTGCTGCATCACTTCATGGAGGAATGGAGGCGTATGCTGCACCCAGTCTTATTTGGTCCACCTCAGCATCCGTGGTTTAACATATCCTCATCAACAGTTGGTATAACATCCTACGAATTACTGACCCATGAATGATTGATGTTACAAAAAGTTATGGAGGTTAGGGATAGGCAAGTTAAGTTTCGGTGGTTAGGTTTAGAGGAGGAAACATGGTGAGAATGTACCTTAAAATGACTCAGTGTTTACTCAAAGTTTCCACGTTTCTGAACACTGGTCTCCTCAGGAAAGTCCTGGGAGAAAGTCCTGTGTTTTGTGACCCATCCACCGCCCCAACCTGCCTCTTTACTCCCGTCACCACATTGGTCGCGTGAACACAGCCTTCTAAAATATGTGGGTTATGCATGAATTACTGGTTTATCATTATGCGGGACATATGGTAATTTTGGTGCAGTCCTTTTTGTAGGAAAATGTACGAACAGTGCAGGAGAATAGCCTGCATGGTTTATGGTCCACCAGAAATGCCATTTTTTGATCAGACCCTGTCAAACTGGCAGATGGTGTAACAATTTTGAAAGTGGGATTGTTGTTGATGAGGAGTAAAAGAAAAACTGAGCTCTTCTGCTCTTATATCAGCAGCAATCATAAGCTGAAAGCTGGTCAGTGTTTCAAAGAGTTCCCTCTGACAGATAAGAGTAAGAAAACTCCACTTCAGTGATCAGAGTTTGGTGCCTTTGACTTCGCTGTCCGGGAAAGAGCCGTTGCCTGAAGAGCGCCGACTCAGCGTGTTTGTGTTGATTTTTTTCCTAGAGCTGTTTTTTGCTGAATAGTAGAAGAACGATGGAGGTGCGTGTGTGTGTGCGTCTTTGTGTATGTGTGTGTATGTGTTACGGCACAGTAAAGTTTCCTCTGAATGAAATGGGATGTAAATTTGACCAGTGTGCAGAATGAGAATATAGGCTGGTTCCCAGTGTTTGCTGAGCCAGCGTTTGACCTACATCAAACATCCAAAAGCAGAATTAGTTAGAAAGCATCAACCATGCTGGGCAACACCTAGGCACAAGCACACATCAAAGGGTTTGGGCTAAAAAGGCCAAAACTCCCCACACAGAGGCACTTCTTTGAGGTTTCAAATTACTGTTTCAGATGCACCTCACTTTATTATTAACATGTTATTAGTGGAAGAAGACCAGAGCTGGTTGAGACAGAAATCAATGAAAAAAATATGATGCAGTGATTGTGCCAGCAGTTATAGACAGATGAGCATTTCCATTTGGGACAATCAGTTCTGACATAACATCATATCTTTAGATCATAATGTTTTTTCATGTAACAAAGGGTCTAAAGAGTTAAACGCATTTGTGATGCACTAAACTGAATAGAAGGAGGCTTTGCTTTGCTTTTACTGGAAATGCTCGTGTGTTGCCAGACATGTAATGGAATAACATGATGTTATCTGAGTTATCACATGACTTCCTTCATATGTCTGTTTGCTACTGCAAAATGTTATCCATGCATCATAAGAAAAATCATCAAGAGCTCTTGTTTACACAACATTTTGAATGGGAAATGTCCATTTGGAAATAATCCATGTCAGCCCATCCCCTCCACTGTTCCTGGATCAACTAAAAAAAAAATAGTCAAACAATGACTGTGCTGATTTGTTAATGGTGTCGCTAAATGAGATGAGGTGTAGAAAAAACTAAAAGACTTTTAAATTACATTAAAATGAGTTTTTGAAGAGAATCAATATTTGTTATTATTTCTTCTCTAAATAACAACATGCATCACTTGTCGGGTCATATGTCATGGTGGAGTCAGCCGAGAGCAGCTGTCCACAGGGAGATCACAGACCCTTTTTGACACTGGGGCAGTAAAGTTCAGGGCGTGTGTGTGTGTGTGTGTGTGTGTGTGTGTGTGTGTGTGTGTGTGTGTGTGTGTGTGTGTGTGTGTGAGTGTTTGTGTGAGTGAGTGAGTGAGTGAGTGAGTGAGTGAGTGAGTGAGGGAGTGAGTGAGTAGCAGTCAATTGGGTTCTCAGTCCCTTCAAATATAGACCAAGTTTGTCAAGACAGATCGAACATCTAGAGTGTGTGTGTGTGTGTGTGTAAGGATGGATTTTATGTCTTGGTTTGTTGTTTTTACTAATCATGAGGAATGGAGAATGGTCAGATGAGGAAAAAAGGGAAGAAAGAGACAAGGACAGGTCACAAAAACAGCATTTCCCTGCGAGAGATATTGAACTAAGTAGTAGATGTAACTCTGACTCTATTCCCATCTAACTGAATGGTATCTTGCTGTCAGATACCCGACCTCCGCTAGCACTGTGGCTTTAGAAGTTAATTAATACCTGGTTTCTGCTGACTGATAGTTTGCTAACTGGCTAAAATAAATTGGTACCACAAACTTTTCCCAAATCTTGTCATCTGATCCAAACAACATGAAAGAAGTATGACTGTATGACTGCTCTAATTAAAGGGTAACTTTAGTGTTCTTCAACCTGGACCCTATTTTCCCTTGTTTTTGTGTCTAAGTGACGCAAACAACAATTTTTCAAATTGGTCCAGTACTGAGTGAGAGTACAGCAGCTGGCAGTGGCACAACAGGCTGCAGTGTAACCACTCAGGGCATTTAGCACCATCCATTTACATCAACTAAAAAAATGATTTTAGCATGTACAGAGGCGGGCGGCACGGTGGTGTGGTGGTTAGCACTCTCGCCTCACAGCAAGAGGGTTGCCAGTTCGATCCCGGGCGTGGGAGCCCTTCTGTGTGGAGTTTGCATGTTCTCCCCGTGTCAGCGTGGGTTCTCTCCGGGCACTCCGGCTTCCTCCCACAGTCCAAAGACATGCAGATTGGGGACTAGGTTAATTGGTGACTCTAAATTGTCCGTAGGTGTGAATGTGAGTGTGAATGGTTGTTTGTCTCTATGTGTCAGCCCTGCGATAGTCTGGCGACCTGTCCAGGGTGTACCCCGCCTCTCGCCCGATGTAGCTGGGATAGGCTCCAGCCCCCCCGCGACCCTCAAGAGGATGAAGCGGTTAGAAGATGAATGAATGAATGTACAGAGGCAGCATATTCTCACATATAACTGGGTGACTTAAGGGTTTATTCCACCCAAACCAGAGTTGGTGATTGTTGGAACAAGGGAAGGACAAACCAAGATGTTTTTGTGTTTCTTTTGACTTTGAAGTGTGTTTTACAATCATAAAATAACCGTTTATTCAAATGGAGCCTGGTCGGTTTGGCAATAGCAATTTAAGGGCTGTTTCTAGTTTAACAAAAAGGATCTTACTCTTCATAAAACAAACAAACAAAAAAGGGTCTGTCTCTTTAGGGATCCTTTCCATAATGGTGTCAGACATGATATAATATATTATAGCAATCTGAGTGGCAAAACAAGCACTTTTAGTGGTTGTAAATGATAGTGCCAAATGCTCCCTGTGTTTACATTGCAGTCTGTATTGAAGCTGTCTGCTGCAGTGGTCTCGCTCAATACTGGACTAGTTTCAAAAATTGCTCTCATTTGTCACTCAGAAACAAAAACATGGAAAAACAGGGGTAATAGGGTAAAAAAAAATACTAAAGCTACACTTGGCACAGACAGTTAAAGAGGTGTATTGGTGCATGCTGTCTTTCACTTTCACTACCACTTCCCCCATTTTCTTATGTGTGTGTGTTTGTGTGTATTTCCTCTCCCAGCTTTCCTGCTCTTAGGTTAAACAGGCTTACATCACCCTATCACTTACCTGACCTTACATTTATCCATCCCCGCCTGTGTTTGCTTTGACAGTGTCCCGCTACCCTTCATATCTGACATTACACTGTGCTGTGCCATAGAGTTGCCTGACAAATTAAACAACCATACTGTGTGCATTTTCTCTAAAATGAAGGTACTGTATACTGTGGTTTGGTGTAGCTTTAATACGCTTAGTCCTTCATTCCACTGATGTCATGGTTATTAAGAAATAAAAATACATCATATCTCAAGAAGAAAAACAAAAGATCCTTAATTGAACCATTTATCTAAAATCAGATGTGGTGTTGGACTTTGCCCCCGCCACAGCCTCAGCTGCGCCCTCCAGCCTCGCTCTATGCTTTCCTCCGATAAGACACATCAGTGGCACTGAGTTGAGCGTGAGTTCATCCTGAAGGTGAGCCACACAGGGACTCAAACGGGCGATAAATCATTGCGGGCCCTTATTGCTGGAGAACTGTACCGACCAAATCACCAGCAGAAGCGTTGCTGCTCCCAGGAGGCCCAGCCAGTGTTGGCGGGCTTAAAATCACTGTCTTCACTGTGAGAGCTACTGTAGTAAAGGAGTGGAAGGAAGAGTGAGAGATACAAAGAGGAAAACATAGTGGGAAAATAAACACAGAAAAGAACAAAGAAGAGTAAGACAATTAGGTAAGAGAGCAATCTCTGCCTACAAGCCAATTACTAAGTAAAGAGCAGCAGACAAGGTTACCTTAGGCTAAATGCACACTCCAGGAATAGTCCACTCGTATTATCTGCTGGCTGGTGTTGTGAGGCTCTGGCTGGCTGACTGAGAAGCTTAGACTGTATTTGTGTTAACCTGTGTCGTGCAGACAGTGGAGAGAGTGCCTGCAGACTGGCCTTACCTGCGAACGTGTAGTACAGGGAGGGAAACGGTGCTGCCTTTCCACAACATGAGAGTATCAGTGCCCAGTGAGTTAAATACTTTTGTAATAGTTTTATGGTTAATTTCACTTTCCAAACCCGTCCACATGGTTGTTTACTTTATTTATTCAAGGGTAACAAACCCAATACTTTATCCCTGTTGCTCACATGTCAACTTTGTCTTGGGAATGCTACAATTTTAATACCTGTTGTCCTGCTAGCTCTTACCTCTATAATAGCTATACCTACATACCAGACATGGAGACATACTTTGGTGCCTCATTCAGACATCTTTGGCAGAACCAGGCTGTTGTCACCCACTTAAAAGGGACTTGAGGATGGCAGCTGCCAAATAGCAAAACAGAACCCCTTGCCAATCATGTCATCTTACTGGCAGATCAGTATGCTTGCCAGGATGTTAGATTTACGTGCAGACACTGTGACAGGTTTGCCAAACATGCAAGTCTGAAAGGGAATGGAGTTACTACACACAGAGACGGTATGAAGGCTGCGAGGTGGCTGGTGGCTGACAAGAGAAGAGTCTGTTTCTTTGGGGAAATCCAGGTTTGGTTTCTCAGCTGTCGTTCGAAACAACATACCAAGCAACATGTGCTGGCAGTTTGAAAAACAGCAGGTTTTTTTTCATTGCTGTATGAACAGGCATAGGAGTGATGTTTTTGATTAGAGCTGTATATTTGCAATTAGTGTACTCCACTGAAGTTGGTACTTGATGTTTTTTGGACATTGTGTGTGTGTGTAGCTGTGTCCAGGGCTGCATGTGCAGAGCCATCTGTTTGCTGCTTTAGCAGTAGTCTTCCAATGCCCAGGCTTATCTGAGCACGAGGGCAGTGGCCTACTTTAACCTTCTGCTCGCTCAGTGCACACAGACGAGCACACTAGTTTGGTCAATCACCCGTTAGCTCGTTCAACATAACTTTGTGACATTTCAATTGCATTACCAATCAGTCTTTAAATTGTTAGTTCAAAAAAGTGAAGATATATATTTTTTATCACTCTATGGCAGGAATAATTATGATTATTATGTTTCTTGTGTGCATTTTTGTCCACACAAAACTGTGGGATTTTTTTATATAAAGACTAAAACATATTTCATGACTTTGAGTACAGGGTGGTAGACTGATCTTATAGGCTGATGCTAGAGAAACATCTAAATCTAGTCAGCTGCAACATGTCAAACAGGCCGTCTCACGAGGAGTAAGTGGAGACATTCTGCTACTCATGTGATATATGCTTGTTTGTGCACAACATGGGACCAGGCTACAAATTGCATAGCATTTATGTCGAGTACAAAAAGAGAAAAATACCCGGTGAGCATTAATCACATTTTCTTAGAACCACACATTTTACTTCTCTATTTTAAATGTGACATCTTCGCCATGCATTCCAGGATACTCAGGTTTAGCTAAAATGAGAATGAATACAGATGTGAGAGGCTGCGAGGCTGTGAGCAAATAGTTTGACCAATGCTACATGGTATAGCTTGTATGTGGGCTATGGGGCCTTGTGTTTATGTAGTAACACATTAGGAGCTCAGTAAGCCCGGCTCGTCAGACTCAGTACAGTTTAGAGGAGAGTATTAAGCTATGTAGGCTAGTCAGTGGGCCCTGTTAGGGAGTTGGCTGTCGTGGCTAATAGGTCAACTGGGAGGGGCGGGGCAGGGGATGAGGGGGAGGATGAGCAAGAGATTTTTTAAGGCTCTTTCATTGGGTGAGGGTTTGTCGGACGGCGCGAAGAGGGAAAAATGGAGGTGAGGAGAGGAAAGCAAATGAAGGAAAGGAGGGATTAAATGGGCAAAGTCATGTGAGCAAAACCTCTGACGGACGTTAAGCTGACATCATCTGAGTTCCCCGTGACCCATCAAAATCCCTCGCCCAGTGACTGTGAGTTTTCACAAATAAGAGTGTACAGTTGAGTTGTCCCAACCAGAGAGTTTAACCAGAGGAAGTACCTTGTCTTTTATTTATGATTCACGCACCAACTTGTGCACACACCATCATTTTGCATTTATTGTCGTCAGTAGATCTGATCGTGCAGTCACAAAATAATAAATAAAATATGCCCAACCTTTGAACTACGACAGTGCATGCAGGCATAAGCTGAATAGATTTTTTCGGTTGTAAGCATGGTTTGTGTGTACCGTACACAGCTGACAGGACCAACATCTGCTTCTTTGTGAAATATGGATGAGGACCTTTTATTATGTGTTCCCTATAGACTGTGGTTATGAACAGGCCTGTCCTCAAGGTTCAGGTTGTTTACTTTTATGTTTAGCACCCTCTCACATCCTCATCTAAATCTAAAGTTAGCAATAGGTTTAGTAATATCACATGTAGCTTGAGTGGTTAATCAAAAGATATTAGATTAGGGTATATGTAGCATCAAGAGCTTGACAGGTAGATGAACAGCATGACTTGCATCAGAAGTTCAAAGGAATAGACTGACATTTTGGATCATGCACATACTCTCTTAGTAAGGATAACTTAAGATTGATATAACTTTCATGTCTGTACATTAGTTATGAGGCAACAGTCAGCTGCCGTTAGCCTAGCTTAGCATAACAAATGGAAACAGCTGCCCAAAGCTAACAATGTCCACCTACCAACACCTCTCCAACTTACCAATTAACACGTTGCAAAAAACTAAAGTGTAAAAATCCTGTGAGTCCTGTGGCAACTCTAATAAGCCTCTGCCAAGGAATATTCCAGCACATGAACCCAAATAAAATCACTCCTTGTTATTTTAACACTTCTTTTTTGTAAACATTACACAAACAACATGTAATGCGTTGGTAGATTTGTTTCACATTTGAACAGAACCAGACTAGCTGCTTCACCCCCACCTGTTTCCAGTCTGTATGCTAAAGTAAGCTAACTGTCTCCTGGCTGGCCTCTCTCTGCAAGAATACATAAAAAATAGTCCTTTTCATTAAAGTCTTTTAAAAATGTAAAATTTGCCACACTTCTTCTAGTAGTGTAGGCAGACTGTTTTGTTTTTATTTTTGTATTTTTGTTTTTTAAACTATTTTTGTATGTTTGTTCACGGTACCGGTTCCTAAATATATTGAACCTTTTACGTTTTGATATTCTTTGCAAAATATGGTGTCAGTTTCTCTGCGATGCTCTGTCATAGCAGCTAGAGCTGCCTGTCCCACATAACTTCTCTTCAGTGCATCACCAGTCATCATATATACGTTTGCACCGTTAATGATATAATATTCATTTCAACGCATTGATTCAGCATCCCACTTGTGTGTAGGTAGGCCATGTAGGCTCAAAATTATGTCCCAGTTACTTCTGCAGCCTCGTGCTGCTTTCATGTGGTGTCAGAATGGTAACTGAGCTCCTGATTGTAATTCTCAGCTGATCCAGTTCCTTTGCTTGTTGTTATTTAAACACTCTGAGCGATAAAATAAAACACAAATTCACTGTAGCATCCAAGTTTTTTCCCCATTAAAGCTTAAAGCTCATTAAACACACAGAAGTGGGGAAAAAAAACATCCGAGGAACATTGCACCATTGGTCTTGACTCGAGTCTGATTTCTCATTCTCCTTTACTCCCCGTAGCAGCAACATGAGAAGTACACATGACAAAAGCAAGTGGGCTAGTTGGAAAAGTTGGGGATTCATGAGCTCTCGGACGTTTGACAGACATACCAGACCCTAGAGGAGGAGGAGGATTCATTTGTTCATTTTTTTTCCCATCACTATCAGAAAGTAAAGAAAAGATTTATAGAATCTGAAGCGAACCAAGTGTTGTTAAAGCTGTACAATTATTTAAATAGCCTTTCAGGATGAAAACTGAGTTGCTGTGTGACTCTACAGTCACCTCAGCAGTGCGTTGCCACCGAGCAGCTGGGTACACAGCTATACCACCTGAGTTTCACGTGGATGTCTTTGCTCGCTTGTTGGTTCGCCCTGGTGCCTCACAGGCAGCGGTAACATCATAGGGTCCGCCATACATGAAGCCCCTGGGTCTACTGCAAGATAATAGGACAGAGAGCTTCATTTGAGTGTGGGCACAGGTGTCGGTACACATGGATCCATGTGTAGATGTGTTCATGCTTGTGTTTGATGTCATGCTTTTGCTATTTTTTGTCCTTGCAGTGGTCTCACTTGTAGTGCGAAGGTTAAAGCACTAAGGCGCTTGTAAATTGCGTTTGAGTCTGAAGAGAAATTCTAAAAGGATGCAGATTAAACATGAAATGTGATCAGAGCTGCCAACTGTCATGCCTGAAGCAGGAAATACATGATTTTATGCTCGATCTCTCGTCGCTGCCTCTTACTCTTCTCCTCTCACTTTGGAAGAGGTCTCACGCTCACAGAAAACGCAGCTGACAAAAGGTGGCTATCACGCATGAAGCCGGCTGACTGTGATGTTAATGCTGCTTTCTGGTTTAAAATAGTGAATACTGTTGGCCTGTCACGGAAAATTAGGTTTTAACTTAAAATCACAGAGATGTGGTAACCGTGTATCTGAGGTCAAAGTCCCACGTTCCTGCAAAGAAGAAACTTGGTTTAGTGTCAGAAAAATGTTACTTTGACATGCATATTGATGTGCGTTGTGTCGCCTTTCTCGAGTCAAACTTTTAGCACTATCATCAATCATCTCACTTAAGCAGGTGAATGCATGCGTAGGTGTGTCTCTGTGTCTCTGTGTGTGTCTCTGTGTGTGTCCCAGCCCACCCACTGAAGCTGTGCCAGAGGCTCATCACATCACAGCGGCAGGGGCATCTGTTTGAAACTGAAATAAAAGTAAAGCGTATGAATAAAAGAGCCACATGAATAAAAACACAGGATGCAAATGACTTGCCAAGCAGGGATTGTCTATGTGTGTGTGTGTGTGTGAGTGACATAGAGAGTGGAGAGTGAGTGTTTGAGTGAGTGAGAGAGTGGAAGTGTTGTATTCACCCCGCATTTGTTCGCCATCCCATCATGGCTGCTCCTTAGCTTGAGTGAGTAAGCACGCACGCACACACACATGCACATTTCCATGCTCTCTGAGGTGTATGGTTTTCTCATGCATTAATCAACAGCAGTTTTGACACTTGGCTCCTCAATGAGGAGAGAGAGCTGTTTTAGCGGAGCCAGTTGGTTCTCCTCTTCACTCCACGAGCACTGCTAGCGCTGCCTGGGGTGACTTTATCAATTAGGCCTCTCTGGAAACAGCAGCACCCTCCCTCCCTCCTTCCTTCCGTCTATCCTCCTCTATTTCCCTTCTTTTATTTATTCCTCCTCTCTGTACCTTCCTGTCTGTCTTCTGTCCCGCCCTTCTCTTGTGCTTTTCACTTCCTCCTTGTCCATTACTGCTTAAACTTTGTGG
Source organism: Epinephelus fuscoguttatus (assembly GCF_011397635.1). Taxonomy (NCBI): domain Eukaryota; kingdom Metazoa; phylum Chordata; class Actinopteri; order Perciformes; family Serranidae; genus Epinephelus; species Epinephelus fuscoguttatus. The sequence continues at coordinate 9,934,244 of NC_064756.1, read as the reverse complement.
TGACATCATTTTGTTCTGCTCTTGTGTCCTCCTCCCGTCCACTTTGTCCTTTGTTACTTCCTCCCTTGTCTATTTCTATTACTTTGTCCGTTAAGATAAAAAATGCAATAGTTCAAAGTCTGCATGTTTAGAATAACTGGTTTCATTACGATCCACACAGTCCGTCTGTTTTATGTGCAGCTCATTTTTTCGCTTGTAATGAAATGAATGCCACGTGATTCTCTATATTTTTGTAATTTTATTGCTGACTAAAATGTGCAATGTGCAGAGCTTTTTCGGTTATGGTTTATTACACAATCAAAGACAGGCAATTTCATCTTGACAGTGTTCCCAAACACACTAGGAAGCTCCTGTATGTGAGCGCTTGCAGCGCAGAGATAGACTGATAACTTGCCAAATGTCTAAATTTTGCAGACTGAGTCAACAGTGAAGTGGTAATTTTGTTAATCTATATTTAAAGAGCTGCTGTAGTCGACATGTTTTTTGTTGATTTAAAACATATGTCACTCTAGTCAGTGTGCAGTTGACTAAAGTGAATGGAAATCACATCATCTTAAAGTCTTTTGTTAAAACAGGATATGACTGATTTTGAAGTAACAACCAGCAGAAGTCCATCAGTCTTTGATTGCAGCCTAAAAAAAGCGTCAATGCAGCACCCATCTGTTACAGGTATTCATAATTGTGGGCATTTTTTGCTATTTCCTGTCAGCCACGGTGGTCTGGGTCCTGCTGAGCTGTGCCTCGAGGCAGCTCTGCGCTGGGAAAGAAAGGGCAGGAGAGAACAAGATGTTTGTTGACAGAGAAACAAAATAAAAGCAACATTTGAAAATGTGTAAAAATGGAGAATCTTGATTGGTGAACCCAATGAGATAGACTTATTCACATCACACCTGTGCACATCAACCTGGAGACATGAAGACAACTGGAGACTAAAACACTGAAGAAAAAACGAACAGGAAATAGGATCAAGTAACGCTTATTGTATCAAAACCCGTCCTGACTTTGAGAGTATTTCCTAAAACCAGTGTAGTTTGCCTCGGACTAGAGCAGCTGTATTCTTTGTAGTACCTTAATAGCACAAAATGCATGCACAGTGTAGTGAATACATTTTATTATCTGGGTGGCCATACTTGACAATGAGCCGCTCACCATTCATCCCTTACATATCAAACCCTTTACAGTATTCATTCTGGAAGAGCACTTGTCTACCAGACATGCTTCAAGAGTAGCGCTGAAGAGCCAGCATGAAGCTTTGGCAGAAGTGTGTGCAATAATGAGGCAACGCCAAGCAACAGTGCAGTTTAGTTGTTGAGCTGTCGAGCCGTTCCCATCTCTGTCTCTTACATGTGTCCCTAAAGGGCTACCATACATGTCACCGGTGACATACACTGATGAGTGTGAATATGTGTGCATCGCAGTGGGTGGGATGCCATGTTTGTGACTGTGTTGAAGGGCGCATGTGCGCATATGTTTGTGTGCTTGTTTTTGGTTTTGAGTTTGTGTGTGTGTTTCTTCTTTGGTCGCGGGAGCTTACAGGCTCTGTGCGCAGAGGTTCCCTAATCCAGTGTTTTGAAATGAGCCCTCCAGCTGTTGTGGGCTTGAGAGACTGCTGCCTTGGAGGAGGCTTAGGGATGATAAGATGCTCCTTCTATCTTCATTCCTCTAGGACCTCCTCTCTCTTTCTGTCTTTATTTCTTCAATCTTCCTCTGTCTTTCTCACTCCCTAAATCTAGCACATTTTATATATCTATGAAGCCACAAGAATAAACACTTATCTCATGCCGCTTGTACAATTGGACATTCCAATAGGGTCGTAACCTTTTCTGTGAACGTCCTCCGATGACAACAGAGGTTTAACATGCACGTGAAGTGAACATTGTGTACACAGATTATGGAAGAAGATCAGATTAGAGTTGTGACCTAAGAATTTATTGTACTTGTAATGATGGCCAGAGATTGTATTTGTCATGAGGGTTAATGGGAGCTCATTAGCTGCATTGTGACGTACACGCTGATGAGACTGACGTGCCGCTTAACGTACAGTCTTATTATTGAAACAACTGAGTTACAGTGAGGAATCATACTACTGTAAAGGACACATATTGACATTCTGATGGAATATAATGCCTTAAAGTGAAATTGCTTCCATAATTTATGGCAAGTCTTTTCATGACTATATCTTCTATGAACCATAACTGAGTGGAGCAGTTTGAGCGCTGCCTATCTCCCCTGTGCCAGCAGTGAGCCTGCAGGGCTTGTGGTGTCTGCCAGCAGAGGGAAAGCGTAGGAAGTCGGCAGTTTTCGGACAGACAGAGAGGAAGCAACAGGCAGTCTGTCAGCTAGAATATGACGGTGATATTCAATACCCAAATTCAGCAGAAATGACACTCAAACCCTGAAATTCTTAGCAGATGCCTTACATTTTGTGACCTAGAAATAATACAAATAACTGGATGTATGGTGGGTTGTTTGATTTATATTTTGTTGTGCGAGGCGCTCGCATTTGATGTCTGGTTTTGACTCCTACGTACCACACAAATGGCATGCTGGTGGTTTTCTGGCTTATGGCAAGATCATCATCTTACATTATCACTAACAAGGACGATTCACAGGACATGATCAATTATCTGTAATCATATCAGTGCCATCATCCTCCTCACCATGTTTAGATAAGATTACTTCCCATTGGGGTTTTTGGACATGGATACATGCTTGTGGGGGAAATCTAACTTAATTTAGGCTGTAATGTCTTTAGCTGGTCTAGAAATAGGATGCTGCATGTACATATTTCTCTCTGTGGGTCTGTTATGGCTGACAGCTGAGTCCAGATGAGGGAAGCAGCTCCTGGGTACCTCAGTTTGAGAGGATAGACCTTCATACACAAGACAACAAGCTATCATGGTTGTTTAGTAAGCTGCATGAGCCCAGAAAGCAGCAAATAGTATCTGAAATAACCATTACTATCAACGCTTGTCATGTTCATTTTGTATGTATTGATACAGAACATGTTCCCGTGAAAGCAGCAAGAAGCAAGTTGTTTTAGGGAATGAATAACTCAACAGACAGCCTATCGTGTCTCCCCATTTAACTACTACATATTTCATGTGATCCTTCACAGTGTGGTCTAGATGTTTGTTTAGCTGCTGAGAGCATTTCAAAAGAGGAGCTCGGTTCAGGAATCATGTTTGTTTTGCTGTAAAGACGGAGCGGCAGCAAAGAAAGGATGCACCGAGAGATTAAACATGACTTCTTGCCTTTTAAAATATTGTGCATTTACGTGTACATGGCAAAGGTTTTGCTCATTATTACTTGTAGTTAGAGACCTCCCCTCTCCATCTGGGTGTCTGTCCCTCTGTCTCTATCTCGAACTCTCTCAATATCACAGATACAGGTGAATATCCTGCAGAGGGACAAGCTAGTTTCTCTTATAAAATGCAAAGATTAATACAAGTCACCATACAAGATGCATCTGTTGGGAGTTGTAATTACTACATTTAGATGTCTACTCTTCTTGTTCTCTTTTTTTACTTGTTATGCTTTGAAACACTGATGACTGCCTCCTTCCTCCTGCAGTGTACGTGCGGGCGCTGGATGTAACGGTGTCCCAAAGCAGTATCCAGGTGGCCCGCGGCCAAGCAGCCGTCCTGCCCTGCTCCTTCACCACCAGCGCTGCCCTCAACAACCTCAACATCATCTGGATGGTGATACCACTGTCCAATGCCAACCAGCCAGAACAGGTAGAGTGCACATCATTGCATGAACCCACTCAATCAGAGCATTCTTCGAGCTTGTTAAGGTACTTACTGACATGTATACCATCCTACCAAGATGCATCTAACTTGTGTTTTAATGCAACGTTACTGTATACGCTTCATGTGGATGTCTGTGCTGCTTCCAACACCAACCATACAGTCAAAGCAGGTACACAAGATTTAATATGTACTAAGGTGTGCTCAGATACAGCGCAAAGAGAATTGAAAACCTTGAGAACTGAGGAACTTGCACAATGCATCCACAGAGAAACGATCTTTGGAGCTTGAGGGACATTTAGTGCAATTAAAAGACAGCAATGGCTCTCGCTCACGGTGATGGTCATTAAATAAAACCCAAGCTATGACTCAAACACAAAGACACAACACTTCTCTTTCCGGTGCATCTGAACGCACCTTTAGGATATTAGTTATGTAAGTTAGATGACTTTATTAGAGTACATTAGATGTAGTAAGTAGAAGTTGAAGATGTGTGTAGATAATTGTCACTTTCCAAATGTAGCCTGCAGGACAGCAATGTCATGGAGAACTTTTTTTTTTTTTTTTTTTTTTATAAAACAATGTACTTCTTGAAGCTCATTTTACTGTTTAAGTTTCTTTGGGAACATTGGCAGCAGTTTAGATAGCAGACAAAAACACTGCATGATTTAGACTTTACTTTTGTCTCATAGCCGTTAATTTTGTCCCACTGGCTTCTCACCGTTGTCCCTTCCCGGCTTGCTACTCTCATTTTCTTTCTATTTTTTTCTCACCTTCTCTCCCTTCCTCCCTCTTTCTCTCTCACTCTTCCTCCCCCCTTGCGGGACTTCTGTGATTCCATTTGAGTTGTTTAACATGCAGCTGCAGGCCGTACAAGCTCACCTGCCTCCCTTCACTTTGAACCCCGGCGCTGGTCGGCCGTCCAAATAATACAATCATCTTCTGCACTAATTACCTCACGCCCACGACAGGCTCTATATCGCAGCTGTTCTCACCACTCACACACACAGACACACACACACACACACACAAACACCGGTACACACACACAAACTGGCATTAGACAGACTGCTGGTCCAAATGTAGTGCAGATCCACATGCATACATGCAGGGCTTGTATATTTACTGGCTTCACACATACACACATGCAGAGTGCAAAATAACAGTGTGAAAACTGACATGCATGTTTCCATACATCCATAATAAATGCATACATCAGAGTTGTGCTGCCATGTGCACACATGTGGTTAAGGGCTTATGAAACTGAAAACAACAGTAACATTAACATGTATAGGCACTTGCTCGCGGGTGAATGCATGTGACTTTTAGATGCCGGGCGAGTGGTGATGGGAGCCGATACATTTAGAAAGTTGCATAACATTCATTGTGTTTCACGCCATACCCTCACACCGTATTGTCTCATGTACATGGTTAGGTCAATGCTGACGTGTACCTGAGAACATTGGGTACAAGCACAGTGATGCACACAACTTTTAAAGCGTGCATTGCTAAAAAGAGAACATTAAATTTACATATGCATTCATACAATCGATGCAGTCACACACAAGAAGAAACAAATACTGTGTGAGCTACAGTTCCGCGACAAGGTTGTGCATGTGAATTTGGTGAGCTGTCGGAAAAGTGAGTGAAATAAAGTGCTGCGTGGGGCGACAGTACAAGTACAAGGTCATTTTAGAGGAAGAGAATGTCATAAATGATTACAGTTGATGCTAAAAGCCATTAAGAATTACTGAACAGAACTGGGTACACTTGCACACCCTCACAACCTGCGTTAGCACTTTAGCGAGTGCACTCGGACCACTAAGATCTCTCACTCTGCTCAAATTTGAATACCATGTTCAGATTACACAAGATGATGCTACTTACTTAGCACTGTTAGAGGGCAACGGCACCAAATATGCTGGCGCCTATGACTTCGCTAACTTGGCTGTTTGTTGCAGCTCGGATTAATCCTGCTATACATTTGCTCAATGCTTTGACCCGGCATGTTGTTTAAGACTTCACTCAGTGTTTTACAGCCTTGAGCCTCCATGGTTGACTCCACATTATAGGCTATATAACTTAATGAGTCAAGTGTAAGCTTCATATATTATGTATATGAGTGGAGAAAGTGTGCCAGTTAAGTGCACCTGGAGTCTCAAGTAGCTAATTAATACAAAGGACAGATGGTAATTAAGGAAAGACAAAGTTAAATAATTCTATTGGAAGCTTTCCTGTTTTTAAAGTGGATGTAATCAATATTTTTATACGGAGGACTAATTTCAACAATGGATCAGATGATGTGTAATGAGGGAATAGTTACAGGACTCTGAAGCTCTTCTCAGCTCTGCTGAGTTTTAGAGCATCCTTCAGCTTGGTTTTAGCTTTCCAGTTCACAACTTTACTGTTCAGTCTCACACAGGTTCCACCTTCTATGGGACTCTATAGGTCGCCTCCAATCGTGTGCATGTATTCGCCCTTTAAAATTTGCATAAACTTAGCCGGCCAATTAGATTGTGCCTACCTGAATACATGTGAACCCAGCAGCCCATAAGGCTGCACTCACTGCTGTCTGCTATTCTTTTTCTTTTCAATGAATGTTTATTTTGCCCACTGGTAAAAAGGGATAGGCGAGTGTCAATTGTGTTGAACTTAATTCCCCTCCGGGCATGATACACCTGTATGTGCGCCTTTGTGACCAGGGGAATGTGGTGTGGAGAGCATCTGCTGCTTGTCTTTTGACCCCTACTTCTCCGCTGTGGCAGGCTACAGCGGCTTACGTTTTGCCGGTCAGCCTGTGTGAGATAGAACAAAGGTTACGGTATTGTAACCCTTGTTCTATTAGCACAGGAGGACCCCTCTGCCTCGGGGCCCTGTTGTTCCTAGGATAGCAGGCAGCAGCATTTACTGCCCTATTTACCAAGGGGTCCACTTGTTCAGGTAGGCACATCCTGATTGACTTCCCACATTTATGTTTATGTTTATTTTATTTAGGAAGGGACAGTGCGCATTAATTAACATGATCACTTAAGTCATGTAAATGTGCCAGATTTAGCCATGCAGGCTTATTTTTAAATGCAGTCCCTGGCAGGTTGATGGTGTATTTGTATATAAGAAAAAGGCATTAAAACAACACACGCACACATAAAACCTGATTGATGACATGTAAATAGAAGGGTGCCTGAGCACAGAGCAAGCGTATAACCATGGACAAAACACATGGCAAGGCACAGAAGCAAAAACAACAAGACATAAGCACTATTAACAAAACAATGACATGACAATATAACCAAAAACATTAAGAACCTACTATACAAAGGTACAACATAAAACATAACACAGACCAAAGCACATAGCCACAATCAAACACACAAAAGCACAAAGCAAAGCACACAAGCAAGGACAACAGCACACAAGATTAGCAAGACAGTGACATCACCATAAAACCAAAGCACATTAAGCACGTACCATACAGAAGCTATACAGTAAGAAAACAAAGACATAACCACTAATTTAGATCATGACAACATGTTTGATTGTCCAGTGTGTGCTTGGAAGAGAGTTTTACCCATAGTGTCCAGAGGAGGGCTCCACTTGTGCTAACAGAACTAGGGTTACAGTAACGTAACCTTTGTTTTGGTTCTGTAATTTACCTGCCCAGCAACAAACAGCAGATAGACAGACAGAGACTAGCTGGTGAACATAGTGGAGCATTTAACAGGTAAAGAGCCATCTGGAGTTGGTGGGGACCAAAACAGAGCTATAAGAGAGTAGATACTGGACTTAAATTCAACAGGTGACCAGACACAAGATTCTGAATGGATGCTAACGTTGCTAACTGCTGGAGGTATAAATAACCCATCCAGACTGACATGGTGACACAGCTTTAAGTCATGTCGGGGGTCTGTTTGAATGGGTCGACACATGTCATCCCCCCCTCCTTTATGACCACCCTTTCAGCCAGGGTTGAATGCAGGTCGGAGGCTGCCCAGAGTGGACATTAATCTCTGTCTACAGTTCTGCCTGGCTGTAGCCATAGTCCTGCTTGTTTACACTGAGTACCTGACAAGCTGAGCTCCAGATTACAACACACAGGCACGTAGCTCAACAAAGTGTACCTGTGTGTTTTGGTGTGTATGCATGTTCATGTGTTGTCTCCGTATATGTAATCTGTCTATCATGCCGTTGTTGTTGTGATCAAACAACCTGACCTCTTTCCTCTGGGCTGCTAGGTGTGAGATAATCCAGATAAACACACACATACACACACGCACACAAGTAGACAATGGTTTTATGTTGCCGAGCTGTTGTTTATCCTCTCTAAACTGTTTGCTGGATGTCTGTGTTATTTATGTTCTAATAAAAGCCCCAGGTTCAGGCTCCCCTCACACCACCTGGGAAACTAATTCCTGAAACTGATTTTGTAGTTTCAATCATTAAAATAGTTGATATATCAAAAATTTATATGCAAGGCTTCGGTGGAGACGTTTCTTCAATGTGATGTGCCTGGCAGTTTAATATTGTCAGTGCCTGAAATCCTTTGAAATCCAATTTTGATACAGTTTCTCTCTTTACTTGCTCAAGTTGAAGATAGAAATTTATTGGGAAAGTTTTATCACTCCAGCACTGATGAAAACTTTTTTGCACTGTCATTGTATCATTTCTAAATGGTTTTCTGTCTGGAAAAAAAATGAATTAAATATGTTTCGTCAATTCCTGGAAAGGGGGCCGTGTTGATTTTTATAACTGAAAGAGTAAAAATTGTGCACTTTCGGTGAAATGAGGCTCTGGTGAAATTGAGGTCATAGAAAATCTGTGGTGCAGAAATGATGTTAATCTGTAATTGAGAACATCTGTCACAGTATTTTAGATGATCAGATTCTGATCCTTATCTGAACCTAACAATCTGCCAGAGGATAGATCAAATAGACGCTGCATTCGAATACCCTCAAAATATGACCTTTTTTTTCTCTGTGTCGCCTCCCTTCAACCCTGCGTAAACAATTTTTGCAGGACACATCAAAGAAAATGAACAAGGACCCATTTCAGACAGCGCCAACACATCATGTTGTTTGTTTGAGGCTGTAACTCCTCCCTGTGGAGAGGCTAAGAAGAGGTTATATTACAACTAACACATTTAGCTTCAACACTCTCTCTCATATACACTAATGTGATACCTTTTATTGATCAGCCGTAGGAAATTCTTTTTTTTTTATTTTCTTGTTTCTATGCTCCACGGACATCAGGATGCAGAGTCAGCAACAGTTCAGTCATTGTCAGCAGTAGGGTTTTATGTGTCTTATTTAAGTACATGAATTATTTCTGTTACGAGGGCTTGAACCCTTACCTTTAGCTGAAGGGCACAGATCACTAACCCACCCTGATCACTGCCAAATCCAGATCACTGACACCCTCATTTTAATGGACAGCATCACTGCATGGGAATGCTGATGTTCAAACTAGCTGCTTGCAAGGACGCCTTGTACTTAGATATCCTTTGTTCAGATATGCTTGGTTTAGGTAAGGTAAGGTAAACCTTTAATGTCCTTGAGGCGCAATTTTAGATACAGACAGTAGTCAAGAGTACAGCATAACAGACAGTACAATACATAACACACAGAATCCAGAATCACACACTGTCAGGGATAAATCATGGACATTAGTGGTCACTGCTGGTTAAGATGAGTGATAGCAGACGGGACAAAGGACGATCTGTAACGCTTAGTGCTACATTTAGGGAGGCAAAACCTCTGCTATGATGGAAGCATCTGAAACTCAACATGCCGGAGATGTTGAGAGTCTGAGACAATAGACTGAGCTTTAGAGGTGACCCTCCCTTCATACAGATGCTGTAGGTTAGTGATCTTACAATGATCTTACAGCACAACTTGACCACTTTTTCCAACTGTTTTTTAAGAATGGACTCAATAAAAGTAGTCCTATCTACATCGAAACTCCTCAGCCTCCTCAAAAAGAATAGGCGCTGGTTTGCCTTCTTACAGATGCCGTCAGTGTTCACATCCATATTCAACTTGTCCTTTAAAACAGTGCCCAAATACTTACACTGCTACACTGCTGCCACCAGCTCCCCCTTGATCACACATGGAGCAGGAGGGCAGGGCCTCCTCCGAAAATCAATAAACGTCTCATGTGAAGCAAAGACTGGTCACACCAATTAACAGATTTATCCAAAATGGAACCATGGTCATATTCTGATCCATGAAGAAGACTTACAATAACAGAGTCATCCATGTACTTGATGTGTGATTACTCAGACATTTGGTTGTATAAACAAATTAAAAGGTTTGTGTATTATGTACATTACTTGTCTTCTGGGCGGCCAACACATTCTCACTCTGACCTTGACATTTGGTTTCCACGTCTACATACGACATGCAAGGTACCCTGGGTGCGTTGGTTGTTGACGTTCTGGGACGGTGTGTCAAGTTCTGCCTGTTACATGCATTGTCTTCATGCACTTCAGTTTTCACAGGAAATAAAACGTTTACATACAGTCTCTTTCAAAATAAACACACTGCGTCAGTACAATACCGCTAATCGATGTTTTTTTTTCCTCCAACATCAAACAGACATGGTTAGGTTTAGGAAAAAAGAACAGGGTTTGGCTTTATAATCTTACGGTAAGCGAACACCACTCTCGTGGGTGAAAGTCGTGGTTTGTTGGACCACCCATCTACCCCACTCGCACTTTGGCTGCCGTAACTTTCCTTCTTGTCCCGCTGCATTTCCCCCTGACGCCGCTGGGTGCCATTAAACTATAACGGCAACCAGTTAAAGGACACCTTTCTTTTGTTAGTTTCTGATGCTAAGTCACTGCCCAAGCACTGGATTTCGATGACTTTGGACTGAGATCCGGTTCGGGTGGGATCCTCTGACCACAGAGCAAAATGATGCAATGTTTTTGGACAACTAACTTTGGATTTAAGATGTTGGACCGCCCTTACTCCTTTCTTCCTAACCTCTACCAACCAGGTCTCACACAGTATTTGAAGAGTTGGGAATGAAAATGTGCCTCTACCTACCCCTCTGTTGCACATTGAACAACAAAGCGCTGATACCAGACTAACTCATGGTCATACTTTGTTGGTAATTACTATCAGTGGATCAATTATAATTCTGTTGCATTTTTGTTCTATTTTGTATTTCTACAATCCCCACTTTTGGCTCCTATTCTACCTCCAGCTGTCTGAGGAGATGGAGCTTCTCTTTGAATTTCCTCTCCCCCCTGAGGGTTTTTCCTTTTGTTCTTTATGTATTAAACAAAACCTTTTTTTTAACTTGTCTTCTTCGATAGCTTGTGTTATTGAATACTGTTGTTAATGTAGGCCCAAAAAGCCCTTTCAGACATGATACTTGATGTGCTGTGACCTGATTTGACCCACAGTGACTTTTCATATCAGCCCTTGCAAGCAATGATTACTACAAAAGACACTGCTGTTTTGGTGTCCTTGAATGCACCACAGAGAAAACAGAAACATAGCAACTGGCTGATCTTTCTAAACACTGACTGTATGCTTTGGACAGGATGGCAATAAGGTCAAGCGTGCACGCAGTCTGTAGTTTACGTGCTAAAACCAGCAGTTTGAAAAACAAAATACACTAGCGACATGGATCTTGGCCCATATTGTTCAGAACATGTCTCAGAGGATAGAAAGAGATAACAGTGGCAGCTTACAGTCAGTAAATTGACGAGAGGCTGTCGGGGTTTAGAGGTTTATTCAGGCTTTATTGAGGCGATGGCAGTGTCCCTCATGTCTGGGGCCAACGGGGCCCATAGGGTCAGTCAGAAGTAGGCTCCACTTGCGAGACAGACAGTGACAGAGGATATCTGAAGGTTTACTGTGTGCATCCACTTGTGGCTCACACTCATGGGGCAGGTTGCAGAGCATGAGAATGGGCTGTAGCGAGAGTGTGAGGGAATGCTTGTGCTGTATGTGTGTAGGATTTTAGGAGGGAAGGGATGTAGCAGAGGTTTACCGCTGGGCCAGCAGTGGGACGTCCAGATAGTCCAGCTAGAGTTCTTAGGGCTGTCAGCCATCTGAGTGCCAGCCATGACCTCTTTTCTCCCTGCACACAGCTACAAAGCCAACCAGGTCATGCGAGAGGATGAGGTGATTTATACACACACATAGATATGGACGGAGCAACACAGTGGACAGAGATGCAAAGTCTAGAGAATGCGCAGAATGTGGCGTGTTTTAAGCTGGAAAATACACACGAGTGCACATTCTTATGTCCATTATGGTATTTTTTGACACCTGTAATGCAACCATGATTGATTTTTTTGAATGTCAGAAAACTAAAGTCCACAGGAGCTCAGTTAAAAACAAAAAAGCACTGGCAGGTGTAAGATGCACCACAGTTTAGGGCCTGCTTTAATCCTCTGCTCACTCATGCACACACACCAACACGCACACCCAGTATGGGTTGCGTGTGAGGCCGATTGATTGGATCACTTTCACCGAGCATGCAGATTATATTGTTAGGTCATCAGGAGTGTAGAGCCAGGTCATACCGGTGCCGTCTGTCAGAGAGGCAAACAGAGAGGTAGGCAGAGACACACTGACAGAAACTGGCGGGGGAAAAAATTTTGACATGAAAAAAAAAAGTGGACGGACAATATGTGAGACCACACTGTTACTGAGATTGAAAAACAGTCTGTGGCAGGACAATCACACACAGTTGCACACACAAGTCAAAACTGATACACTCCCTGTGAGTATATGAATATACACTGAAACACACACACACAGAAGATGCAGTTGCAGGCTCTCATCACAGCTGAGGAGCTGCCTATTCATCTGCACATAAGAGGACAAAGCGAGCGTACTGCACTCAGGAAATTGCAGCCGCGCAATTTACAACCGTTAAGCAGCAGTGGAGGACACAGTCACATACACACTCCTGCACTTCCATCAGAACTATCACTCTCACGCACACACACACACACACACATGCACACACATCCACACTGGTGCTGGTTGTTTCCCTGCCTGGCTCTTTGAGCAGTTCAATGAGGGCTCTTTTCACCAAAGTGAATAGCCCCTCTGATTCCCCTCCGCACTTTGTGTCTACGTGAGTGCGTGCCTGTGTGTGAGCTGGTGCGCGCGCGTGTGTGTGAGTGCCAGACTTGTGTGCACATACCATGTGTCTGCGTGTGTCGTCTTCATCTTTTGTGTGGGCCCAGCTGAGGGGTGAGAGCTGTTTTGCATGTGGCTCGGCCTCACAAACGAGCTGTTCAGCCCCGAGTTTGAGGCCTGAGGGAAGCTTTTGAACAAATTGATCCTTCATCGCTCTTTAACTTGGACCTGAGACAAGCTTACCTCAACCCAAAGGCCTGAATTCATCCTCAGAAGTGTGTTCTCCACTGTGACTAATTTCAAAGGTCACTGATGTAATGATAAAGAGCAAGGATTTGGTTTAATTTCTCGCTGAGTTTGACTCCTTGTGCAGAAAAACCTCCTCCATTGCTACTGTTGGATTCATCAGATTGCAGTTTATATGTTTCTAAGTTAAAATGTTTTCAATTATGCATACCATTTAGTGGATGCTTTTATCTGAAGAGCCTGATAGTACCATAAAAGCATACTTTTAGTATGTACTCCTTACCCTGGAATCACTGAGCTAGAAACAACCACTTACAAATAAAAGGTTTTTCCTCCTTCTGTCTGTTTGTTTGTTTGTATCTTAGGACATGAAAATCTGTTCACTCCTTAACTTTCTCTGTCCACCTTCAAGCTATTTTTAAGCCTGTTAGAAGAACTAGGACTCCCTCTAGTGGGAGGTATTTGTAATAGGCCACAAGTGCATTGAGGATTTTATGGCCGCACAAACTTTGGCACCATCTGTTACATATCTTTGAACAAAGGCACACATTTATTTGTTAAGAATTATTAAAAATAAATGAATTGCTGATTCTCAGTACTTGTTTTTCCCCCTGACCCCTTTGCCACCAACGCATCTTTCCACCCTCCACCCTTTCCCATTTACCTTTCTGTTTAACCAATTCACTTCAACTCGCCATCCTTTTCTACATCCGTCACCTTCTCTGTCTCTCTTCCATCACCTCCCCGTCACATCCCAATCCAGGTGATTATTTACCAGGGCGGCCAGGTATTTAGCCTCGCCAACCACCTCAATGGCCGTGTGGGCTTCGTGGCTACCATGCCAAGTACAAGTGCCTCCATCTTCATCAACAACACCCAGCTGTCCGACACTGGGACCTACCAGTGCCTGGTCAACAACCTCCCAGACAGAGGGGGGCGCAACATCGGTGTCATTGGGCTCACCGTGTTGGGTAAATTACTGCACATCACCACAGAATATTTCATTTTTTAATGTCCTAAAAAATAAGACGTCAGCAGGAATCTTTAAATTCATATTCAGAGTTTCATTGTTTGAAACTTGCTCACTTTGGCCCTTAACTTGGAGGACATCATTTCCTTCCAACTGTAGAGCTCTAAAGACAGATACACAACAGCATTTTCAATGCAGCAATCATGAAAAATTCTAGCAGGTTGAAACTTTATTTTTCAGTTTGTAAGAGCATCAGTTTGCAGTGAAGCAGCATGCAAACACTGTTGTAATGCTGAGAGTCTTCAGCTTTTTTTAAATATGAAATTTCCTCTGCAAATAAGAAATTATTAGATTTTCTTTGTATACCCGTTCACACTCCGCCGCCTACTCTCTCCATCTGCCAGTGCCCCCCTCGGTGCCAGCATGTCGAATCCAGGGCACTCTGGATGTAGGCAGTGACATCATGCTGATCTGCAGCTCAGAGGAAGGCATCCCGACGCCATCCTACTCCTGGGAGAAGCTGGACGCGCTGCCCAAGCTGCCGCACAACGCCATGCAAGGTATTACTAACAAGCTGGCCGTCGGAGTTCCCTTTTGCCCCACCTTTGCTGGTAAATCCCACACACATAGCGTTGCTCAGACTCAGCAACAATCCCACCATCACCGCCACCTGTCATGTGCCAGGCCCAAACTACTGCCCGCCCAAGGCCCACCCCCCCTTCTGACCCTGCTGAGGGGTGATGATGGATGGATGAAGTGTTTTAAACCATGTGAATTTGTGAATGGGTGCATCAGGAATGTGTGTGTGCAATTAACCCAGATGATCTGTGGTGGTGTTTTATGTTCTTCCTCATCTTCTCATGCTGAATACCAACTCTGACACACTTGCAATTTTTTGTACTGGACTGGTGCAGTCACTGTGGCCATACTGCTTCAACAGTAACTAAGTATGATAAGGAGCAGGTAGAATGGAAATGTGTTTGGTTTTCAGCATCAGAGAGCACTGGTGTCGTGGACTCTCCTTTCTTTTCCAGCTGTGCCCATTGCACAGTCGAATAATCATCATCAAAAGTCACTCTCTTTGTCTGTACACTACTGGTCAATAAAAGGCTAATGTACAAAATGTAACAATAAACTGCAGATTGCAGATTCCCACAACAATAAAGTCAATATATGTATATATTTTTCTTGTATGTCGACACTGGGAAAAGATTTTCAATGTGAAGACACTGAATATTAATTGCAGATTCAGCTACAAAGGTGACTGAATACATGCCAATGATTATACCAACTGGCATGCCTGGCAATCAGCTCTTTGATATGTTAACATCTAACTGAGCTTGAAAGAAGCCAGATTGTATCTCACCAAAATGGTAGTTGTATTGGAAAACAATAACAACAAACAAAACACAAAATGAAAGAAACCAAATGTTTCTTATAGTTATATTTCCCTTTTTGTATGCCCTTTACATTACTTCCTCTAAACCCTGATGCTGTAATTAAATGATATTACATTAAATATCAACCAT
The DNA here is from genome assembly GCF_011397635.1 of Epinephelus fuscoguttatus. Classification (NCBI taxonomy): domain Eukaryota; kingdom Metazoa; phylum Chordata; class Actinopteri; order Perciformes; family Serranidae; genus Epinephelus; species Epinephelus fuscoguttatus. The sequence goes on along the minus strand of NC_064756.1, from coordinate 9,918,649 downwards.
TTGAGGGACAGTTTAAAAATATATTTCAAATCCCCTCCTGTGTTGACAAAATATCAAGACCAGCCTATTAAAGGAAAACTTTGTTTTCAACTTTGTTGTTAGTTGCATCAGTTAGTTATTCCATGTTACCTTGAATTTATGATGAAAACTTTGTTTTACTGGCATGCCCCCACAGAAAACAGCAAACATATTGATTTAATGATTGACTGTGGATTGTATTTACAACAACAAAATCATATCAAAATATTTGCTTACAAGCTAAAACCTAGCTGGACTGAGAGTGAAACTTGTCTTTGCTCTCTTCAAAGCCAGACTCGAATACTAAGATTTTTATTGTATTTATTTATTGTTGTAGTAAAAATGCATGTGTTTGGGAAGTACTGTGCATACTACTGGATACATGAGACTTTGATTTTACTGCACGAGTTGTGTGAGAGTTTGTAAACAGATGATTTGCTATAGTTTCGCAGTTGTTGAACATCATCCCCAATTAACCTTAAATCAATATGTTTGCCTTTTTTTTTATTTTATTGTTAAACACTGTGTTTATAGTCTTCAAGACTTTGATTAAATTAGTTTACTCTTCTTTATGATACATCTCCTCTTGATGACAGTCAGAGAGCCCACCTGGTTTGAAATAATTAACTGTCAGTGTTTGAGTTTTGAGTCTGTCTTCTTCTGCTGCTTAATTTCAATCACATTTTCACTGAAACGTTTGACACAGACAGCTGTGACATCTGTCATGTCACTATCATGAGAACAGGTGACAATCTGCATCATGTCCTATGAACTGCTGAGGCCTTTTTTAATGAATCCAGTAGTGTACAGCTCTTTGGTTATACACCCACAAGTCAACCCATTCATTATTTGTGAAAGAAAGGAATCTGCAGCTTTACTTTTTTAATGTACAATATGCTTTACTTGCACTCTTTGTATTAAAGCTGTATAGCCCCCTCTATTGGTCGGTAGTGAAAGTAGTTAAATTGAATGTATTCTCATACTGCAGAGGAGATCAGAACAAGAAAGTTAACCACATTTTACACAAACTATGAATGACTTACAGAGTTGTATTTCAAATTAACCATGATGTTACACTTAGCAGACTTTTTGTAAATGTTCTTTGACATGCATTAGGTCCTAGGTTTTTGCTTTGACGTATTTGTGTTTTAGGCTGTGTTCCTAATTGCATACTCTTTCTTTTTACTTCAAATATTGTGCTACAGACTGCGACAAATATATAAGCCAAAGGGTAACAAATCAAGTCATGTTATGATACAATAAAGTGGGGCAGCTGCAGTATGTACTGAAAGTAAAAAGAAAAAGTATGTGATTCACAACGCAGCCTCAGTCACTTTAATTACCATGTGGCTCTGTGTGTGTGTGTGTGTGTGTGTGTGTGTGTGTGTGTGTGTGTGTGTGTGTGTCCTTCAGATCAGATGCAGGGCACTGTAACATTGAGAAACATCAGCACCAGCACCTCAGGACTCTACCAGTGTACCTCCAGCAATGCCATCGGCAAGAGCACCTGTCTGCTCAACCTGCAGGTCGTAGCACGTAAGTACACTCAGACACACTGCTCCCTCACTGCTGGATCCATGTAACACTGTTATTGTCATTTATACACCAGCTGACACATGGTTTGGTGAGGGATCTGCATTTATAGATGGAAGCGTCTTGTCTCACTTATACTCTGACAGATGGAAATAAAATTAGGGTGACACTTGTCAGACAGACAGGATGAATATTAACACAGGCAAATAAACTATACAACTACACAAAGGACAAGAGCAGCGGATAGTTACACTGCCTCACGCCTGCACCAGTTCAGAGAAAAGGACAGAGTTGGTTTGGGGTCATACGAGGTCAGACAGTTTGGATAGCTTGACAGGAAAGACTGTAACATCGTTACACAGTCTTTTTTCTTTTTCAGTCTGACAGTGTGTGACAGGATGACGCTCAGTGTCATGAATACAGGCAGACAGACAGCAGAGTGCTGAGTCTGTCTGTCAGAGACAACAGCGGGTTTTAGTCACTGCCGACATAGTGCAGATGAAAATGCTCAGAAAGAGGAAGTGTTACTCAAAATTCTGCTCCACTGCTGTTTCTATTTCACTTTGAAAAACTGATATATTAAAATCAGTACAAGATTTTTCTCCATCTCCAATATGAAATTGTGTCTATATTTTTAGACCAAGGGACATAAAATAGCTCTTGTCCACCAAAGAAACTTACCATAGCATGAGCTCCTCCTCTCACAGATTATATAATAGACACAGTAGCTCCTGTTAGTCAGGCAACACATCCCATAGGTCCTTGAATTGTATTTTAAGAGTTTAAGAGTAAAGCTATATTGCCCCAAAAATATTAAATTGCTGCATGTGTCTGCCAAATTAAAAAATTCTTTGAAAGAGCACACACAATTTTGAAAACAAGTTCATGAACCTACTACATTTCCTGTCTAGTTTTCTGCCACCCATCCAGCTCCCTCTTCATCTGAGGCCAAACCATGATGAATTTAGACTGAACTTTTTGGCGAACACTCTCCTCCTGTCTCTCTGTCCTGCAGCCCAGCCTCAGAGTGTGGGTCTGATAGCGGGCACCATCGCTACAGGAGTCCTAGCTGTCATCATCTGTTCCCTGTTAGTGGTGGTCACGCTCTTCTACTGGAAGAACAAGAACAAATACGACGAGGAGGAGATCCCCAATGAGATCAGGTTTGGCTTTGATCTGTGGCTTTGGTCAGTCACAACCAGATGCTGTTGTTTTTTTTTCCAGTGCATACATAATATTAATGTATGTAGCAGACGTTGTGTCTCACACACAGATTGTTTAGTGGCATATGTTGTACAGACTGTGGCAGGGTGGAGACTACATTTGCAACCCAGAATGAATCACCAGAATAAATATTGGTATTGTACATTTCTGAAAACCATGGATATGGATATGTTTGTGGGTTTCATATAGAGTGGATGTGATGAAACTTTACATTTCTTTGTGTTTCAATTTTTAATATTATGCTGTGGTTAGCATGCGGTTCGGTTAAGGCACAGAAACCACTTGGTTAGGGTTGGAAAACATCGTGTATTGGCTTAAAATACCAGCTCTGGTCACAACAAACACGTGCTTTGAAAAAATTACAAGGTTTTGTCACACCAGACACAGCAAGAAATGTCCCTATGTGTCATTAAAATACATGCTTTTATTGTTTGTTGGTCTAAAAAAAATGGTATGACACTATCTGCTGTTTTGCAGCCGTCTCCCCCGGGTGTCATGCCGTCCACCAGCGAAAGTCAAATGTTGACATGAGACATATGAAAAGTACAAATGTAACATATGTGGTTTGCAGAAATGCACAGTGCCAATGTTTCACCCTGGCGACTGGGCTGACATTCGCGGCCTGTCTGCTGTATTTCAAAGGGTGATAAGATTCAGCAGGAACTTTGTATGTCCTACAGCAGAATGATTAGTGTCAGCACAGCAATCACAAAGATTCAGCTCAGAAACCCAGACCAGTTAATTGGATTGAAAGTTTGAAGAATTCAGCTTAATTTTTATCTCTTTGCAGCAAATGTCTCCATCATCTCAGCCTAATTTGTCTGTTCAAACAGTCTGTGAAGCTCTGTCAGCTGATTAAATGGGCTGCAATTTCTCCCAAAAATCTCTCCATGCATCATTTGGAAGATAAATCATTGTTCAGATATGTGAGTCTTTGGCTGGTTGGGATAACATCTGCTTCATTTTGGGCTCATCTGCAATAGCACATTCAGTTTCCAGCCCAGCAGCTCTGCTTTTCACCACTAACAGCAAATCACAATGAATATTATCTCAGCCAAATGTATCAGGAGCCAAACTCATCCACCAAAATTACTCATGCTTAAAAAATATATGAGTGAGGAATGACTAAACTGCAACTTAAAACCAGTGATATTCACAGCATATTTGCTGGAAGTTTATCAACAGTTTATTGATAAAAATATAAGTACTTTTGAATGGTTTAAATATGGTGGCCCTTTATTGGTTTAAAGGTCTCATATTATAAAAAGTCAGATTTCCATTTCTTTCTTTTCGCAGGTATAGGCGCTGTATAAACACTGTACTGTGAAACTATCATAATGTTCAGTTCACAGAGAAATCCACTCACACTCTATATTCAGAAACTTTTACCTTTAAACAAACCATCAGGAGTTATGTTAAGTTGTGATGTCACAACTATACCATATAAAGGTAGAAAGTGCCACTACAGGGCTGTTACAGTTGTTCCCAAGTTGAAGGTGCAGAGATGCAGAGTGCAGATGTGAAAGACGGGGGACTGTACTACAAAGGCAGTTAAGCTAATCCAGGGTATCATCTCGTTATCTGGTTTGACTAACTCTAACATTGGCCGTCTGGATACAAAGCTGGTTATCAGCTAGTTCAGTCAGCTCTGGGTTTCTTATTCAGCCACAAGTACGTTCATGTGAAAGAGGCGGGGGTGTTGTTATATCCTTTATTTGTACAGTTGTTCCCAATCTAAGGGCAAAGATGAATAAATAAGTAGCATTAAGATTCTCGATGTATTGCAACTTGGCTGCATAGAGGAACTCTTAATTTTTAATGCTCCAATAGAGAATCTGTACTAAACATTTGAAGACAAACTAATTGGCTATCTTACTGCTATTGTTGTTAATATCACTGACATCTTCACAACGTCTTATCTTAACAGAGAAGATGACCTTCCTCCCAAGAGGTCATCATCAGTGAAGGCTTTCCATGCAGACGCCTCATCCTCAGAGAACGACACGCTGACGTCCACCAACACCTACAACAGCCGCTACTGGCACAACCCCAAACCCAACTACGACACCAACTCCTACACCCGCTACAACGGAGACACTCGTCAGACCTTCTCCACCGCTGCTCACGCTGCACATGGACACGGACAGGCCCAGAACGCAGGCCACGGCCACAGTACAGTGGTCACAGCACCAGGCTCAGCTCCGCTGTCCCGCCACGCGCAGCCCACAACAGCAACAACGACAGCGTTCGCCAACGGCAGCCACACACTCCCACCACCCAAGACTCTGGTGGTCACCACAAACTCTGCCCCGTCCCCTCCCGCCATGGTGCGCAGCAACGGCTCTGTGAGCCTCAAACCGGTGGTGACTTCCACACATGGGCAGCACACACACTCCTACGCCGTGAGCCAGGCCACACTGGAGAGGATGGGGGCGGTGCCTGTCATGGTGCCAGCCCAGAGCAGAGCTGGCTCACTGGTGTGAAATCCCATTTGGTAAACTGTTAGCTTTGAAAACAAGACTAAAAACATGCGTGTTTTCTTGTGATTTTTGGAACCCACTGGTGAAGAACAGACCGAATATGGGCTGAAGCAGCCCGCTGCCCTTTACGACTTCGTCACAACCTCTTTATCTCAAAACAAACTTGGATTTCACAGTGCAGAGTTCATTTAATGCCAATTCCCTGATGGACGGGACCCTTTATTTTGTAGATGAGCATTACATGAAATCTGATCATCCCCTTATTGGATGGATTTTCCTGGCTGGTGTGGTGGGAACGATTTTTCAACCATTTTAATTTTGCAAAAGTGGAGGGAAATTTCCTGCAGAACCTGGATTCCCACATTTTTTTCAGGGCTGGATCATTGTATTGATTGTGGGTTTTTGTTTTTTCTTTTTGTTCAGACTCAACACAAGGCATTTTCATCTCAATGTGTCCACACTGCACGGTCAGACAGAAGCAAGCTCGGATTCCCACATAAATGCATGTGTCTGTTGTTTTAGGATAACAAATTAAGTCCGTATTGTTTCCAATAATTTCATTGTCACAGTTGTAATTTTGGTTGATAGTTGTGATGAGGGTTATGCATTGAAACAGTGAATGTTAAAACGTCTGTTGGGAGGAACCTAAAGAATAAAAGGGTGTTGGGAGAAATGGCCTTAGAAGCATATAGAGAGAGGGGTTTTATGGGTGCAATACATCGCATAATATACTTTAATTCATTGAATGCAAACATTTTAATTACGTTTTTGCACTTTTCAGAGCATTTTTATATCAAAACTCGCTGTCTTACAAACAATAACTCAGTCTTACTAATTACAAGCTTTACCCAAACAACATATATCCAAACTCTGCACATACAGAATACTGATGATATTTGAAGATAGCACAAGCACTGGATTTTCACAACAGAAAGCTACTGTCCCCCGATTTAAACTTGAACCTGCTGATGGATGGTGTCGTAGTCTTCGCTGTGTTCATCCTCTCTGTTGTCCTGATCTGGTTGATGTCACATCAGTGCTGCTTTCAGAAGTCGTGGGTAAGAGGATGTCTTATTTCATAAATGCTTTATAAAGAGACAAATATATATTTAAAGGTGATTTTTTTCCTCCCCTTGACAAAGGCTAACACCTATTGTTTTTTTTTTTTACTGTACATATTGTAACTACAACAGTAGGCTAGATTGTGAATCAAAGAAAATACATGTCTGACTGATACATATTCTACAACTCATGTGTCTTAACTTTAAAACGCTTCTTTTTGTTACATTAGACGACAAACTGGATTTGATAGTCTGTTATTGGTTTAAAATCAAGGGATGCTTTTAATGTTTTCATTTTTTAATGGTTATTGCCATTTCATTACGAGGTCTGAGGTAAATACAGTATGGTTTAATATGAATGGCCATATGTGTTACGATTAATAATAGACACCTATGCTGTATATGGTAGTATCACTGTGTTTCTGACCTGCTGTATTTGTATTTTAACCAAATTTCACCACTCTCTGACAAAACTGTTACAGTGTTTCCAAATTTGCAATCATTTCTCATTGTGCATTTATGCGCAATACTAATAATTTCTAGTAGCTATGATGCAATATTTCATACGGCAATTATTTGTGTGTTACATGCTGTATTGAAAGGTGTTTTATTCTTTGAAAGCAATTCCTCTTTATGTCTAATATGAGTTTTAATTAAATGTGCTGTTTTGGCATTTTGAGTCTTACCGAGACAAATTTGTGTGCTAACATTACAAAAAGTGCTCAAACACATGTAATCTCATGATTTATTGTGGAAACTTTATTTTTCTCTGATTTTCTTTTTTTTCTTTTTTTTACATTTATATTATTTAGTTCTTACCAGACAACTTCACTGACTTTACGGAGTACTTTTTTTAATGTAGGGACTACTACATTTATATGTCTTCAGGCTGTTTCCTAGAAGGTGTTATGTTGCACTCAAAATGTTAATGATTAAATTAGAAAATTAAAATTTAAAAAAAGGGAGGGTTGGCAGCGAGTGTAGAGTGGAATTAGCTTAAAGGAGAAGTTTGTACTTTGCACTTTGAGCCCCATTTCTGGGTTGTTTATGATGAAATAGAGTGGTTAAGACCAAAATAGAGACAATTGCTCATTTTCGAAGAATTTGGCTTTCCCCTGCCTGGCTTAACACTGCTGCCTATGGCCATGTGTGAACCTGTCCTAAAACCACCCTCAAGTGGTTTCCAGCCGTGTTTTTGCTCTTCATCTTGATTGTGGAACTATTTTTTCAGCTGCCTCACACCCGTGTTTAAACTTACGCTTGATCGTTCGTTTGACCCTGAAGCGTTATACACTCCAGCCCACTTGATGGCAATAATGCTTCTTTACGTGGCTGTCATCAACCAGCAGGAAACCATTGCAATGTAATGGAACACAGAAAAGAAGCAGAAGAAGAAGGTTGGCGTTGTGTTCAAAGACATCGTGCTGCGACGGATGTTTACAAGCGAGTAATCCATTGTGCAGTTGTTTAAGCTTATTACAAAATTTTTTCGTTCGTTCTCGTTCTTCCTCCAGGAGCGCACACGGCACTTTCGCTGAGCTAAAAGACTACAATGACTAAAACCTTGTCATAAACAACCCCCTTTCCGTTTCCGGTGGCGGATCACTACCAATGGACGATGAGGCTTCCTATAGAAAACCAATGGGGTAGACAAAATGTCAAATACATCATCATGGAAACCAGTTTGCTATGATTTTTATGTCAGAACATCAATGAACACCACTGACCACTGGGTGAGTTTCATGGCTTTGAAAACGAACGTTCAGGGTGGTTTTAAGACAGGCTCACACATGGCCATAGCAGCCAGGCAGGGGAAAGCTAAATTCTACGAAAGGGAGCAATCGTCACTATTTTGGTCTGAGCCACTCTATTTCATCATAAACAACCCAGAAATTGGACTCAAAGTGCAAAATACCGGACTGCTCCTTTAATATATTACACTAGAAATATAAATAAACAGAATGCTCTTTAATCCCAACACATATTTGGATAATGTGCACAATAAATGAGATGTACTTTTGTTTTATTGATGTCTTCCCAAATTCACACACTTATGGAATGACAAAATTCACCTACTGAGTTCAAGTCAACACTGTGTTTGTGTCTCAATTCATTGTCAGTGATGTAAGCCTGCTGTTTCCACAGGCCTGGATCAAACAGTAATCTGATTTTTTTTTTTTTGTTTTTTTTTTTTGCCTGGAAGTCTTCTTATAAATGACTTCTAATTTAATATCTGTATTTTTTAAAACTCTTCACCATGCCAGTGGTTCCCAACTGGTGGGTCGTGGTCCAAAAGTGGGTTGCTGGTCCATTCTATATGGACCACAAATGACTCGGGGAACACCTGAAACTTGTAAAAAACACATTTTATTTTGAAGTACAGTGAATTTCTTGCACGTTTGAAGTGCAGTTTCCTGCTGTAGTGTGAATAACTAACGGACAGCTACTTGACAGAGACAGCAAACTAGCTGTGTGGACCTTGAACTAATGACTACGGAGCAATCTGGACCCCGTGGCTGGACCAGTTGGGAACCACTACACTATGCTCTCATTTACTACAACATGACCACTCCAGATCAATCTTAAATATGTTCGTCTTTGTACATATGACCCCAGTCTAGCCTCAGCTACACTCCAGCTCACTATTGTTGCAGACACATTTATTTAACTGTTTTTTATATCTCTCTTTTTTGTCTCAAGGCTTTCTACTGTGTGGCAGAGCTACAATACTTGAGTAAAAATCCATCTAAAACACACACACACACACACACACACACACATTGATTTATGATTTATGAATACAGTACGGCTCAAAAAGGTCAAAAGATCAAAGATCCCCTCTTTCTCCTCTTTTTTTTTATGTCCAACAGTGTTTTCGAGATAACATATTCTGTCTGTAGATTCCACTCACCATCTCTCCCAGTGTCCCTGCCCTGAGCACTGGCTTACAACATTAAAGACGAACTTGTCTTCAAAGATCTCTGGCTTTATCCTTCCCAGAGAAAATTTATTTCAGGCTGGAAAAAGCTAAACTGAGATTATTTTACTCCCACTCTGCCCTCCATTTGCAGGAGCATCGGAGGAAAGAGAGCGCAATCAGTAGAAAACTACTGAGGCTTTAACCCAGTCCAGATAAACATCTCATCTTCTACCCTGGCCGTAGGCTGGCGTGTGGTACACAAGGTGGCAAATGGGTTGTGTACATAGATAAATAAGGACATGTGATATATTGCCAATAGTAAAAACCAATCTGTAAATATGTATAAAAATACATCTTGTTCTTACTGTTGGTTTGAAATGAAATAGGAAAAATAACACTGGAACTTGTAGTGAATAAATATTGTTAATACATTCTAGTCGGCTTTCTGCTCATTTGTTTGATTGTGTGTTGCATGTTTTAGTTTCCTGCTTGCTTCATGTTTTCAAGACAAAAGTAACATTAATCAACAATGAATAATCAAAGAAAGAAAGACATTAATTGTGCTGTATGTTGGCTGCATATACATACATGCACAATGGGTATTGTCTTCAGGAGGAGCTGCTGCAGTAATATGAATAACATATTTCAGGCTTTGCTCAGCAAGCTTTCTATGAAACTCATTCATCGAGCCGTTGGTGCTCCTGCGGGCTGTTAAGACAACCATAAAGACGGGAGCTGCGCAGAATAACAATATGAAGAATATGCAAGTGTGCTAGTTTCTTCATGCTCTTGTGGTTTCTATTCCCAAGACAAATTGTGTAATACTGCAAAAATGAAATGCCTTCCAAGGAAAGAGAGGGACTCAGAACAGATGCGTGAACACATACTTTAAGATGTACAGCTGAACCAATTATCATTTTTCTTTTTAACGTTTATGTTTATGCATTTGCTCTGTGTGGCCTTATGACTCTCACAGTGTAGTTTATTAAAGACAGAACAGATGACTGAGTCCATGTTAGTGTGCACAGATGTAAACTCTTTCTGCTCATACTGCCCACTGGCCACGTACGGTGTACCTTATTACAATGATCATTTATGGAGTTGGGGGTGAAGGACATTATCTCGTGCACTGTGTTAATATTTAGGTGTATGTGCATGCGTGTTTGTGTGTGGGGGAATTATACTTTGCCATGACAATTTTAATCAGCTCAGCACCTTTCAGAAGTCACCTGAAATACCTGAACTGAAATAATCAGACACTGCAGTTTTTAATTTCACCACCAGGGTGCACTGCTTATACACTCACTGCATGGACAGGAATCTATTCTTCTGTTTAGTCCCAAATCCCATCACAAGAGTTCAAGCTGGTAAATTCTGAGCCATCATTATAAAGGACAAAGGTATCTAATGGTGGTGTATTAAGTGTTAATGGACTTATTCAAATTCATTTGAACAGGGGTGAAATGACTTGCAGCTGACAGTCTAAAAGCAATCTCAGTGACAGTGGTTTCATTTCTGTATTTCCATCAGTATTCCTTTATTCTTCCTCTAACTCATTCCGGCTTGAAGAATCAACAGGAGTGACCTTTGAAATGGCAGGAGCAGAAAGGGCAATGGACCAGAGCTCCAGAGGACTGTGCTCATTCTATTTTTGAAAGTGAGACCACCACCTTGATGTGTGTGTGTATGTGAGTGTCTGAGTATGTTCAAAGCATGCTATGTGTGTGCTCACACTCCTGAGGAGCGCACTGGGGTTAATTATGTTCTTTCTGAGATCTGAGTTATGATGACTCACGTAAATATCCCTGCCAATATTCCCTTTTTCTTCTTCTATGTCCATATCTGTGTTTCATTCCTTTAACATTATCACACTCCTCATCTCTCTTATTTAATATATATTATGTGTCCTTACACATCATGTGAATGGCCACTTGGTTGCTGGCTGACGTTAAAGCTGGAGTCAAGGCTTTAGTCGATGCAATGAAAGCTCTCACTGGATGACGCATCCGCCTACTCAACACATTTTCTCCCTAACAAGTCCTCCATTACACTTTTTTTTAACATTGCAAATTAAAGTCTTATTTTATTGCTTTTTTATTTTGTTTTATTGCAATTCCTTCCTCGTGCATGTGTGTAATTCTCATTATTATTATTACTTGTTCCTCTGCAGCTCTGATAGATGTCTTTACAGATGGCCACGCTACTCCAGACAATATATTTTTTATCTCCTGCCAAGGCTGACTGCAGCACAAAGCTTTTAACTTTATTAAACTGTCAAAATACAACCATGTGCTTAATGGTGGACACAAGACCTCTGTGAACTGGGAGCAAATATCTTAAAACGGTGTAGAAAGTTTCAGACAGATTGAGGCCAATCTCCCGTCTGTGTTTAAACGTCTTTCTCTTGTGTCTGTTGCTCATTTGTTATGATACTTAAACTCTAACCGTCAAATACAAAGTTGCACTTTTGCAGCTACGTCCATTGACAAATAAAAATGCTACGCTAAAGTTGCCATGGGAAATATCTGTATCTGTAAAAAATGAATAGATGAAGCTGCAAATATAATTTTAGGTTTACGATCCACAGGTTGCAGACTAATAAACTCCATCAATATGTCTGGAGAAAACTCATTATGATACTGAATTATGGTGCCTAAGAAAGTGGATGCAATTGCTGTTATCGTTAATCATAAACAAACAAATATTACAACACTGGAATAACCCTTCAACCACAGAGCTTTTATCTTGATGAAAACATCATGTCACATGCTCTAAAATGGAAATGGATCATTTTGTATTAAATAAAGGAGAAAAACACTGCCCAAAAAACAACAATGGACTCTTGATGGGTACCTTAAGTAGAGGTTATGTATTCACGGTGGGCACAGGAAGAAAAACCAGCATGTGAGATTAGATAGATAGATAGACAGATAGAGAGGGAAAAAAAGAGAGACCCATTTCCCAGCAGGGTGGAGAGGTGGCCAACTATGGAGCTGAATGCGGCCAATCAAGCCTCTCTGGTTTTGCAGGCTGAATGCACAATGCTGTTTCTGAGAAATCACTTTGGACATCCATTACATGGCCCTATCTGAAATGTTCCCTCCTTTCTAGCCTTGTCTATAGAGTTGCCATCCCATAATAGCCCTGAGCTGTGGAACTGGCTCGCTGTCTCTTTCTTTCTTTCTGTCTGTCTGTGTCAGACCTTTGTGACTCTGCAGAAACCACAAAAGAGTGAAGCTCTGTATGACAGTGGGTGCAGTGGTTTTCCAGTTGCGTTTGTAATGCTGATGTCACTGATCACAGAAAATGTTGCTGTTGTTAAGCAGTACCTGGCATGCCTGTTTCCCTTTACCTGTAAAAGTAGCCTGAATAGATAAATGACATTGCAGAAACTGTATGAAAATCAGAAGTGAAAAACAACACCCAAATATGTGGTAGCCTATCACGTACATGTACAGTCATGAAACAATTACAACACAGTCAATCAAAAGAGAGGAGTCAACAAAAACATTTGCAATGGAGCACCAAGCCTGTAGCTAAATGAGTGAGTGAATGAGTGAACCCATCTGGCAACTGTTTGGCCAAGAGCAGCATTGTTCTACACCCTAAAAGAGACACTGTGTCCTGACAATGACTTTACATGATACTGTATGGACACCTTGACAGTCATCATTTTCGAAGGTGCTCATCCTGCTGTTGTCAGCTGCTACGGAGCTGTCTTGGGTGCTACCATTTTTTTTTACCCCAAACAGTAGCAGTCTCCTACCTTTGACTGCACTTGGGTTTCCCTGTGCTCCTGCAGTATAGCAGATGTTAAAGGAACCATGACATCATCTTAATAAAGCTCAGGGTAAGTTCAATCAGGAAGACTGTCTGTATCCATTCACAGTTCTCTCTCTATCCCACTCCCACCCCTTCCACCTATCAGCTGACTCTGGGTGTTCCCTCTCCTGGTTAGCCAATCAACTTCCCAAACCATTATCTCCCTCAGTAGTTCATGTTGCTGCTGCCAAACTTTAAACCTGTTCTCCTCTCTGCTCCTGTCAGCTGTCATTGTAGGCAGAATCATCGCACCATCCTCCACCTCATTCACCTCCAGTCACCTTATCCAGAACCCAGGATGAGCTCATCAAAAGCCCACTCCTCTTCACATCCAGATCCTCAGCTCCCTCTTCATCTCATCTCATCATCACCAGTGTGTAGACTCCATCGAGGGGTTCCATAATCTACTACGTCTTTACCACCCTCCTGAAATATGACATGTAAAGTATGTTCAGGCTATTGCTACATCACTAAGTTGTGAACAGACATCCTTTTTTAGTCTTCAATACATTCTGTTCCTTCCACACAGCCACTGAACTTGCATGCATGCGGGGAAAAAAAGCAACAAAAGCAACAAACACCTCTCAGAGTAAGTAATCCACAGCTGTGGAAATTACTCTCAGCTTCTGTGAGGCTTACGTAAGGTATGCTATATAGGCTGGGCACATTTTCTTTAGCTCAAACAGATCTGAAGACAGGAAGGAAAGAAGGAAGAGTTTTATCTAATTATTCAATTAACTGAAGCAAATTTTATTTACACCGTGAAAACAATTGCACATCATATACAATGACACAAATGAGGAAAGTCAGGAGCAAAAGAAGAGTTGGAGGTGGAGGTGCACCACTTTATTTGTAGGCAGTGTTGTGTTCTGGTCTGATAGAGTTGCAGAAGTTCTATAGATGTTGTTAACCCCCTGAGTCAGAGGTCAAAGCAGTCTGCCTGGAAGAGATTCAGTGGAGAATAGGAAAGAGAAAGAGCAGGAGGGGGAAAAAACGAGGTGGTGAAAACAGATTTAGCACAGTGATGGACAAGTTCAGAGTTTAGAGGAGGAGAATGGTTCAGAAAAACAATTAAAACTTGGATCGCTTGGAGTTTAGTGGAGATGGATAGAAAAGCACCGATAAACTTTGATTGTTTGTTTGAACTTGGAAACACATACAGTGCAACATCCAGCTGTCACCCCTCAAGTAAAAACATGACTTTGCTGTTTGGTTAAGACACCAGTATGATATAGCATACAGTAGATATGTATTGCAAATGGTATTAAATGTGCTATGTAATGAACTGAAGTCAGAGGAAGGAGCCAAAAAGCATTACCAACAGGGGATAATGTGTGAGGAATTAAATTCCAAGGCCTGACATTTAATTCTCTGTTGCTGTTACTTTGAGTTAGCCAACTTCTCAAGGGTGTCTAATGGGCAGGACAAGAACGTTGCTAAAGGAACAAAGATTGCTTTAAATGTTTAAGTACTGACACAACATGCTCATGGTCATCAGCTTTGGATCACTGAATCTATAATTGTGTTCCCACCGTCTCAAACCCATTCATTGCCATTCTGTTCCCGTCCACCAGATGCCCCCTGACTTCTCCTTCTCTCCCAGCGACCTCACTCCCACACCCAGCCACTCCCTCCTGCCCTGCAGTAACCCCTTTCCCTCCAGTGCACGTCACCTGACCTTTAATCTCCGCCCACTTTCTCACCTGTTCCAACTTTCCTCATCAGCCCTGCTGATATTTACTCATTCACTTCCTGCTGGATCATTGAAGCTGCTGTGTTTCTCATGCCTTTGCTTCCTGGCCATCTGAACCCACACCTCAGCCCTGCCTGGTCTGTTTTGCCCTTGTTCCTGGACTTTGACCTGCTTCCTGTTCCTGACCTGCTCACCAGCCTTGCCCTCTGGATTTGTTTTCCTGTTCGGACTCCCGTTTTTGACCCTTACCTGTCTCATGATTCCTGCATCAGCCTGCCTGCCTGTAAGCCGACATATACCTTCACCTTGCCAATAAATCCCTGAACTTTACCTGCCTGCTTTGTCTGCATTTGGGTCCTATCCTTGCTGCCACGCACTTAACAAGCATGACAAATCTACGGCTGTCATATGAGTGAACTTTATCTGTGGCATAATACATTCTGTACACTATTCTATATTGGATTAGTTGCACATTTAACTTAAAATTCTGCTTTGGTCAGAGAAAATTTGTTTTGCAAATCTGTCCGGGGGAATAAATTGTTCCTATTATAAAGTCCTGAACTATTTCTGTGCCATCTTAAAGTGTTTTATAAGAAATGTGGTGACCTCCAGCAGCCTTGCACCGCTTTGATTCTTACCCAGCTCAGTGTATGGACTAAACTCTATATGGGAGCTAGAATGCTTTTTACCCAAATGTGCATGAAGTGCCTGCAAGTGCATGTAAAACTCTCCCCTTTACATATGTATCTTAATGTGCTTATATGTCTATTGTTTTGCTTTCATTTATTATGTTTTGGTTCTTATATAGGTGTCAAATACTGTAATAATTTTTTTAATAATACATTTTATTTAAAAAAAAAAAGCGCCTTTCTCAACACTCAAGGACACTTACAGAGCATTAAAAACACAATTAAATCACAATTAAAATAAATAAAAACAACAGACAAGAGTGACAACAGACAAGAGTGACACAAAGTAAAAATGGATGTGGGCAATTAAAGGGAAAATGCAATTTGGAACTGTATTGCAAACTTCTTTTGTGTGGAAGTATTTCATATACTATTGCCTCACCTTGCTTTGGAAGTAGAGGAGAAAAGATGGGGACACACACAGAAACTTAATTCAAACTGATCTGCAGTTTCTCTGTTTGCACAGAGACCAACAGAGGGAAACAGCCTTCAGGCTCATATAACCCGGAGAGAAGATCTGCCGTTCCCCCTGTCATCCCTCCGAAACACCAGAATATACTGTACATGAATATGGAGGATAAGGAGGCAAATGTGTATGCTGTACTGTAAGTGGGATGTGACACAGAATGGTAACACACACACTTATTTATATGCTCACACACACACAGAAATACAGGAACACTTAATTCTGAAGATGTGCTGCACTTTGCTTCTGCCTCATTTAGCTTGAGGCCCTGTATAAAACATTCACATTGCTATAAGGATGAAGAGTGTGTGTGTGTGTGTGTGTGTGTGTGTGTGAGAGAGATCCTGCACAGCATTGTCAGGAGAAGGAAAGTAAAAACTGAAATCTCCTTGAAAACAAAACAGCAGCCCCACTCTGGCCGTATTTGCATAATTTGATGAATCTGGAGATGGAGGGTAGATAGAACTTTCAGTTTAGAAAATGAACTTGTCAAAGCCAAAATGTATGTACGAAACTGTTCTCATTAAATAGTAAAGAGAGGAGAGATTAGATGAAATGAGTCAAGAAAATTGTTCTGTCACGGGGATAGAAATATGGGATCAGATCTGGCAGATTGGGCAGATGCAGGTCGGCTTGTGGGATGTGGGAACTGCAGAGCTTTCTCAATCAGGCGACTTGACAGGAGAGGAAGTGTAGAGTCAAATGCTTAGAAATAATATACCTTAAATACTGTTTTGTAAAGGCTTTAGTGAGACATGCATGAGTACTGTGTATAATTAGAATCCAAGATTGCATTTCAAAGTTACAACGCAATGATTCAAAGGTAAAATTTCATGTGTATTCAGTTTCACCGACAAATAGATGGTTTAGTTAACAGGGTTAAACTTGGGCTTGTTTAAAACCCCTCTGGTTGTCTGACCTTTCATGGAGCGTCTCCCAGAGGACGTAGCAATACATGCGAGGTGACGGAAGTTGCTGCATATCCAGAGCTCTGCTGTAAGACTGATTTATAATGAAACGTATCTCAGTATGACCTGTTGGCATCAGTCTCTGGTTGGGCATTCGTATGATTAAGAAAAATCCACCTTCAACTCAACTCAACTCAAGTCAGCTTTATTTATGAATGAACAGAGGAGATAAAAACAAGGTGCAAACCAATGGTTAAAACTTAAAAATCAATGTTACTCCACAAAGCCAGATTTAAACGGTAGTTTAAAAGTTTTAAAATACCAAGAGCAGAGGTAGCTAATTCCACAGTTTAGGGCCATAGAAACAGAAAGCGCTCCCACCAGGACTTTTATGATGGACATGATGGACATTTAAAAGTAAAGCAGTGGAGGACCTTAGTGATGTGGCAGGAACATAAAATGATAGAAAATCTCTGACAGATCTCAAGTTTTTTCTTTGCAAGACACATTTTGCATTTCTGTGAAGTGAGCGAGAGAAAATCCGCTCCTCGTACAGTAACACCCTTTTAATGAAACACTTTTGGGGAGGCAATTGAAGTGAAGTGGGGGAATCATTACTGCCTCCATCTTGCCTCATCCCCTTTATCAGTGTTGAAGTGGTGGAGCCTCAGTCTTTTATTTCTACCTCCTCGCAGAAGCCTCCATTTGCACTGAGAAGAAAGAGAACGGGATGATTGCATTGTGGGAAGGAGAGGATATTGCAATGGCACAATGGAATCAAATTTAAGCCTTGTGTCAAGGCCTTGCCACCTGTCACATAATCAGTTTCCTAGCTGCTGGCAAGGACTGTTCAGCTTCCCCCTCTGTGTCTGTTCTCAGTCTATTTCTACCCTTTTCTGTCTATGTTTGTCCCCCTTTCTCCTCCTGAAGTCACCTCATGAATTTTCCTTGCAGTTATATTGAATTTGTCCAGAGAAGTAGGGGAAGAAAGAGATGTGATAGATTTCAAATATCACTGTAAATATATGGTGATGGGACAATACAGTCTATTGCTGTTGAATATATTGCTTTGTCAGTCTGGTGCACAGAATAGAAGTTGGGGAGAATGAGGAATGAGGAATGAGTAAGACTGTAATGCTGAAACTGACAAAAGCAACATTTATATACAAGATTTAAAATTCTATTTTTGTTTTGTTTGGGTGCCTTCCTTTTTTTCTTGTTTTTTTTTCATGTTGTTTTCTGTTAACACTGTTAATTTCAAGGTAAAATGGCAATATACATGAAGCTGAACATTGTGAACATTATTATTTTGAAGGAGTCTTGTGTTTTATAAGAGGTTGAAGAGACTAAGAGTTCATCTGGGAGTTCTTTTAAGTGAAAGAAGTCTTTCAAAAACACAGTGGTGTCATTGTTTTCCATTACCACGGCAGCAGGAAGTTAGGGTGAGGCAGAAGGACCAAATTTAATGTGATTTAAAAAACAAACCAAAAGAACCCCACATTCTTTTCATATATTAATCGCATTGTGATTGATGCACTAACACTGACTCAAACTGGGCCCACACTGTCTCCAGAACATCAAATTGTAGTACTGTATTTTTCCTGTTGTGGGGTCAAAGAGGATCTAATAATAGGTTGGGCTTTGTGGAGCTTTACAGCAAGTGTTGTCTCACAGCAGTCCAGTCCAAACTTAATATTACTGACTAGCTGTTGGACACATGTTGTTGTCATACTCTCTTCACGTAGCAAGAGCGGAAGGGAAGGTTTGCATGGTAGAGACATCAGCTATGGTGTATGTTTTGGAAGTAGTGGCACTGTGAAATTAAAGGGTGGTGGATTTAAAGATGCTTTCAAGATTTTTGTTCGGAGTGACGAAGATAGACAGGATCCAAATGAGAATCTGAGGCTGAATCCAAATGTCTGGACTTCATCGCACTTGCAGACTTGCGGACTTTGCAGGCACGTTCCCATGAAGTCTGGGAGTGCTGTCTGCTGTCCAAATCCACGATTCAACCAGTCCACAGGGGGATTCAAGCGAACCTTCGGCAGACTTCCAGAGAGTCCAGACTTCAGCAGACTTAACTGATTTAATAACCCATTATTGATAGTTAGGCCTCTTTAAATGTTACTTGAATTGTGTAGGCCAGAAATAATATTCAACCACATCATGATACAGAGATTATGTTTAAAGTTACAATGTGTAATTTACGTGGTTGTTTATTAGCAAATATCAACTCTTGCTTTCATAAATATATATTTACTAAAGTGTAATGCAATTCACATACAAATGGAAGCTTTCTCATGGGCTTAGAATGATTTCTCCATATATACAAAGGCAGGGCGCGGTATGCTGGAGGCTGCCCTCTTGAGTCGCCATACTTGAATACAGTGGCCAAAAGGGATATACGCGCTTCGCCTTTCGCGTTTACCTAGAACTTGCCGTCATGGTGAAGATCAATCCGAAGCGCTTCTGCGTGAAACCTGCTTTGTACATTTATGATTCTGTCGCACTTTAAATGGAGGACCACACATATGTTTTGCCCCGTAAGAGGGAAACCACGCCACCAAATATAAGAAAAAGATCGGATAAGCGAGGGTGGGACAAAATGCGAGTGAATATCGGCGTTGCTTATTCCAGATGGAAAGAACTCCTGAAGGAGAAGGATTTCACAAGGGATGCGGAGGTTGCCTGCTTTCTGCTAGACAGGTAATTCAATCTGATATTTTAAAATCATTTTGGCTTCATGTTTGCAACTACTTTTCCCTCTCGTCTAAGTTCGAGTGACGGCTACGTTTACGTGCTAACGTTATCCTAGCCTTGGCTAACGTTATCCCAGAGCTACAGCTAAATGGTTAGCCTAGCCTACAGCCTAATCTGTTGATTCCTCTCACGCTCCTGCGAAGGCTGCCGCCCTCTCCTCCTCCGCTTCCCTCTGGGTAGCCGAGACACACCTCTTCGCCTGGCCGTTCCTGCACCGCCTCGACCCCCTTGCCCACTTCCTCTCCCTGGTCTTCCTCCTCTCCCTCTTCCTTCTCTCCCTGTGTCCTGTGGTAGAACACTCTGGGAACGCATATATTATAATCGTACCAACCTATATTTGCCGCACTGTGCCGTGTCTATCACATAAAACGTGTTATTTTAGCATTACTGTGCGAATGTTTGCTCGTGTTACCAAAACAATTAGAAATAAGACACTCCTAACATATATCTCACAGATAACCAATATCTCACTGGTAAGCTATAACATATCGTAACATGGTTTAGATTCCTAAATAAATATTCACCTCCCCGCTAGATACTCCTGAAAAACTCGAAAAACTCTGCTGTCTGCGCAAGGCTTTTTGTCCTACGAAGCCAGCGTCACTTACCCGACGGGAGGGGTGAGTGAGTGAGCGTGAGTGAGCGCTGCAGTCTAGAATTACACCGCTGATGTCACTGTTACTCACCATTTTTACAGACTGAGGCTTTCAGTATAGGCTGTACAGAGACTGAAAATAGATTTTATTATTGCAGCCTATCAGGCTGTGCAGTGTAATAGGCTAAAATATTGGCCCAAAAACAACAGAAGGTCTCTGATGTCAGTAATGCCCAATTTATTGAGTTATAGTCCTTATTTACAAACACTTCTATTTTTTAATGCATGTAGCCGGAAATATAAAGATGTATTAATGGCCTACATTTTAGTTCAGTGACTAAAAAGGCAACGGCAGCGATCAGCGATCTATCAGCTGCTTGCAGTCTCTGCCCCCACAGACTTTTACGTGATGACAGTAAATACGTCACACTACATACAACTAAAGTCCAGAGGGCTCAGTCCTGAGGTCCAGAGGGTGGACATTTGGATTCAGCCTTAGAGGTTCAGTTGAGGTCAGACGATTTGGAGACAAAGTGAGAGAGGTGAGATTGGGATGGTTTGCAAAGTAGAAATGCTGTGTAAAATAAAGGATGCTAAAGATGGAGCTGAAAGGGAAGGAGAAAAGAGGAAGGTCAGAGGAGGTTTATAGATGTGGTGAGGGTGGACACGCATGTGGTTGGCATGACAGAGGAAGATGTAGAGGTCAGGAACAAATGGAAATAGATGACCTGCTGTGGTGACCCCTAAAGAAAGCTGTCGAAAGAAACTCTCTTTCCACTCTCTCTAGTCTTATTTCATTCATGGCCATTGTCTTTCATTACCAAAATCTACAGATGCACTTTTGCTAGAGCCATCAGTTCATTCGGGAAGCTGATGAGCAGCTATTCGTTTTCTCCTGATCACCACTTTCAGCTGCGACATCTTTCTTGCAGTTCTCCCAGCTCAGCTCAGTTCTTGCCTCGCTAAGACTCCATCAGCTGTCCCAATCTGCCTTGATTTCCCTCCAGCTGTTCTCATCAGGTAGAAAGGCAGCTCTGATTCTTTCATTCGCCTGCTTCCAGGCAGCCCTCCTCTTGTCTTTTTAGTCCTTCCGGAGAGCTCAAACCCTCTCTGACTTCATCTGAATACTGAGACTCTTCAGAGGGAAGTTTGTTCTTTTTTCTTTCTCTCTCTTTCATCTTCTTTTCACTTTTATAAACTTATTGTCAACCTGTTCTTGTTTAGATTCAGTATGCAGCTCTTCTGAAAACTTCAGTAAAGTCTTCACCGAAAGTTGTTCCTAGAAGATGAACTTAAAACTGCATTCTGCAATTGCAAATTCATGTCATGTAAATTTTGTTGATGTAATCGCATTACTTTGTTTAATCACAGTCAGTGGTATCCAAGAAGCAGCTCAACAGGTGTCCAAGGGAAACTCTACTTCCCAAATTGCCTTCCCAATTTAATGTTGGAAGCTTCATAATTACTCCCAGTGTCAATCCTGTGTGATTCTCTGAAGTGAATCTGAGATGCTTTACAAATAACGTCCCAGGCAGTCAAGAGAACAACTGGGCAGAGAACAACAGACTTGACAACATGGACAATTTGACATCTCATACAATCTTAGTGTCAAACAAACCTCGCCGTATTCAGAGAGCACTGATAAACAAATTCAGAGCAGCTGTGCTGGCAGGTGGCAGGTGACACAGTCAATCAGGTAATGGGGAGAGGAGAGAAGCTCTCTGGAGCCAGCGAGCCTGTTGAATAAACACTGAACATACAGAGACAAGGAAAATAGAGAGCCAGAGAGTGAGCAGGCAGATGGTGTGGGCATCACCATGACATGAATGCAGCGATTCCGTATCCCAGAGGGAGGCTGTGGTTGCCTGAATAAGCAGGGTCTGTAGAAGTTCTACTTAGGCTTCCCTTCCTTTTGACAGCTGTGAAACTATTTTTGAAGGATAGTTGACAGCCAATCACCTGCTCAGCAGACTGGACAATGGATTGGCTGCTATCCTTTTTTTAAAGGAGGAGAAAGTTTTAGAAAGCCAGACTGCAATAAATATGCAGGAATCGTTTTGGTTATTAACCAGCAGCATTTGGCTGGAATTTGATATGATACAGGTCAATTGCTCCACCTGTATAGTGTTGGCCTGGAAAAAGAAGAATTCTGTCATCTCATTGCACACTGTGAAAAGAAGTAGAGCCAAACTTTTGACAAACCCACTCCTCTTGGGTTTCCAGAACTTCAGACTTAATGTTCTAAACTTGAGCTGTTGTTTGCTGATTGTCTTGGCCATTTGGTGTCTGTGAAAACAACAGTACACAACACCTTTTAAGTTGATATGAACTTACTATTTGATATATGAGGCAGCACAGTGGTGCAGTGGTCAGCATTGTCGCCTCACAGCAGGAAGGTTCCTGGTTCAAACATGGTGGGGGAGCCCTTCTGTGCAGAGTTTGTGTGTTCTCCATGTGTCAGTGTGGGTTTTCTCCAGGTACTCCAGCTTCCTCCCACAGTCCAAAGACATGCAGATTATGTTAACTGGTGGCTCTAACTTGCTGTGTAGGTGTGAATGTGAGTGTGAATGGCCTGGCGACTTGTCCAGGGTGTACCCTGCCTCTCGCCCAATGTCAGCTGGGATAGGCTAGAAAATGAATGACCTCCAGCATGCACTGGGGAGCAGTTGGGATGAGAGTCAGCACCTCCAAATCTGAGGCAATGGTTCTCTGCTTGAAACCAGTGGATTGCCCCCTCCTGGGAGAGTTGCATCCTCAAGTGGGGGAGTTCAAGTATCTTGGGGTTTTGTTCACAAGTGAGGGTAGAATGGAGCGTTAGATGGATTGACGGTTTGGTGCAGCCTCTGCAGTGATGCGGGCGCCGTGGTGGACTGTCGTGGTGAAGAGGGAGCTGAGCCAGAAGGCGAAGCTTTCAATTTACTGGTCCATCTACATCCCAACCCTCACCTATGGTCATGAGCTCTGGGTAGTGACTGAAAGAATGAGATTGCAGATACAAGAAGCCATATTGAGATTCCTCTGTGGGGTGGCTGGGCTCAGCCTTAGAGATAGGGTGAAGAGCTCAGACATCCGGAGGGAGCTCGGAGTAGAGCCGCTGCTCCTTTTTGTTGAAAGGGGTCAGTTGAGGTGGTTCGGGCATCTGATCAGGATGCCTCCTGGCGTAGGAGGCCCCGGGGCAGACCCAGAACACACTGGAGGGATTACATATCTCATCTGGCCTGGGAATGCCTTGGGGTCCCCCAGGAGGAGCTGGGAAGTGTTGCTGGGGAGACAGACGGCTGGGGTGCTTTGCTCGGCCTGCTGCCCCCATGATCTGGCCCCGGATAAGCGAGGAAAATGAATGAATAAATGAACTTGTAAGCAAAGAGTTGCATCTTTACAGATCTAGCAGCTGGGGAGCTTCATTGTCATTCACATGAAGTTGTGTTTCTTGATACCAGAGGGATATATCTGAATAACTGTGTTGTTGGTTTATTCTGTCGGCTGTTTGGTGCTGAGCAGATAGTAAACAGAGGGTTTTTCATTGCTGCCTGCATGTGGCTAAAAACAGAGCCATGAGAGCAGTGTGAGTGAACCAAAACAGGAAAATTGCAGCAGGTGTTGTGCAGAATCCTGCCTGCCCAGCGAGAACTGCATGCCCCTCACAGGAGTGCACAAAGCGACCTCTCCCACACAACATTGTAATTATTTTAATGTCAGAGATGTAATTGCTCTTAACTACGCATTTCTACACACATGATGGCCACCTCATGTAACCCGTGTCCATTTGAAGTGTTTGACTTGCATGTCCTCAGAAATTATTGCAACGCCTACACAAGATGCAGTGTGCACATGAATGGTAGTGGAACAAAAATACCTGCCATTGTCTCAGTGTGCTTGATTTGGGGGCTTTAACATACAATATCTGATGGCACCACTGTAGCTTCTTCTGCTGTGATCTCAGAATCAACAATACAGTAAGGTCCTCCAGTGTCACCATGTTTATTGTTCACATAATGCAAATCCAGAAGTTTTATACAGTCTCTGGCGTTCCCTTTAGTTTTCAGTTTTGATGTATGTATATTCTTAATAAAGACAATATTTAATAGTCAAGTTAAACAGATGTTAATGCACACAGATTAGCTGGAGAGCTGGTTTTCATCAGTAGTCTCTTTGCCTGATGTTAATAGGAGTTAACAGGTTCTCAATAAACCATTAACATTACCATTACCTTAACATTACACTTAAATGAAGAATGACTGTTGGTGGAATCTTTCAGTAATGCGTGTAGTAGGCAAGCATGTGAACAACAATTTTGTTCAGGATGTAGCCAGATGTCAACATGAAGGCATGATTAAAAAGCACATATATCTCTGTAAGGAAATTCCATCACAATGGACTCTTTAGATTCAGTTGATGTCTGGCATTTCAGGGATCCAGACTGGATTAGAAGACACAACCAGGCTAGTAAGAGTGACTACTTTTTAATCTGAATTTCTTTCCTCTCAAAAGTGACGCGTCTTATTTCATCAACTTATTTCTGTAGTAGAGAATAGGTGTGGTCCAGGATATCAGAAATTCAATCAGTCTTCAAGATGAGGAATTTATGTCTAAGACCCAAAAGTGTACGAGTGATTTTTTTTTTTTATAATGAATCCTGGGACAGCTACTGGGACAGCTACTGGGACAGTTGACCTATAATGAAGAGTTCAGCATGGCATTGTTTGTTTTCAATTACATTTTGGACTCTCCCTTTCTTTTTTGGAGAAAACACTGCTCATATTGGATCGTAGAACTCCACACGAAATTCGAGGGGATTGTTTAAAGAGTATGAGACAATAGAAGGAAGAAAAAGAAGATTAAAAAAACATATCCTGAAGGCAATACTGTATATCAGTGTAAGTGAATAAATCAGTAAATAGATTAACTGCTGCTACTGGTTGCAAACAGTGTTACGGGTTGAGCTCAGTGCTCTGCGACTGCATTATCTCTGTCCATGGTGCTGAACTGGAGACTCACCATACTGGGTAATGTAGCACACATCACAGGATACACAGTGGCTGCTCTCTATTCACTATCCAAGGACTGTGGTGCTGAAGGAGCAGCAACATTAATCCATTACTGTGGTTCAGCTCAGTTCAGCTCCCTGGATTTGAACATTCTCCTTGGCAATGCCTTCTTCACACCTCCTCATAACCTTAAATAACCAGTAAAAAGACATTTGAATTCACCTCAACCGAACATACCGAAAATAATGATTTCCTTTCTTTGGCCTGACATAAAATGCTCCTGCAGAACCTTGGACTTTCCACCCTTTTCACCCTGTTGACAGAATGCAATAAGGCAATTTCACCTACGCTAATTAAATGTCTCAGAACGCTTTGATTTGTAGGCGAGTGTGAAATTAAATGGACTGGCAAATTCACCATGTTAACCGCATAATAACCACTTTTCTTAATCCTTAATAGGTTTGTAAAAAATAATTTCACACCAGGAAATTATTAACTCTATTCTGCAGCTTCTTGAGGCTACGACGCGGTCACAACAGATTTATATTTATTGTTAACAGTGGATAAACGGGGCATGTTAACAGTGAGAGGATCCAGTCTGAGTGGAATGGTGTTATAGTTTGTTATACAAGCCCTGCAAGACGGATACTTTTCCTCTTTACTGCTTTGCTATGAGGTTATTCAGTATCTGCAATGATAACGTGCACAAACAGACAGCAGCAGAAACAGAGAATAGTGGTAGTGTCATGAATAATGTATGAAAACATGCAGTTTGTGTGCTCAGGGTGATCTTTAGATGTCATCTAGATGGTGTGTGGTTGTTGCAGTTTTGACTCCAACATGGAATAAGACTTGACCCATCACTGCGAATCACGAGTCTTCTGGGACTTTTACATTTTTATTCATTTATTTTGGCCAAACTTTGCTTTGTTTCTTTTCTCCTGTCACTTTTTTTGTTATCATATATTTCCTCTGTCCCTTTCATACCACCCTAACTACACAGAGAGAAAAAATAATATTTTAAAGAGGCTGTTGGTCTAAACGGTGGCCCCTTTAACTTAATTACCATGCTATATTCTTTATGCAGTCACTGCAAAAAATAAGAAAGGGGGATGGAATAATAGAGAAAGATGCATGCATGCATAAACATTTACTTATGCATCTGCACGGCAGGACAGTCGCCGTTATTAAAGCTGGTTGCAGTATATGCACTTTTCTCACAGCAGAGTGACACAGCCTTTATCTGTGCTGAATAATTCATGACTCGCCAACATTTACAAACCGACTGATGGCAAATGTTCAGCGTTACTGTACACTGTTCTTGGAGAAGTGTTGTACCATTCTCTATGCTCCGTGAATTATTAAGCATTTGTCACTTGGGAAATGCATTTCAGTGCTGTGTGCTGCAAAAGCTAAACTACAATGCATTGCCATTAAGGGACCCAACAAGCCTCAAGAAAAAGACACCCCGACACACACACAAAAAAACATGTCTAAATGTCTTGAGGAAGATTTAGACAAAACTGGTTGTTCTATGCAAATGTTTGTCATGCTTCACCAAGTGTAGAGAACTAAGTTCATATGTAAATGCAGAGCAAGTGCAGCAAAGCACTGACACACTGCCAGCCACATTTGTGATGCACCAAACCCAACCATCCATCTTCATGTCCTCACCCTGTCACTGGAAGTGAAGGCAGTATTCCTGCAGGGAAATCTAGCATCCAAACAGAGTTAGAGTGCAGCACAAATGGGTACATGAGGCCAGAACTGTCTCTCAGAGGAAGAGGTCAGGAGAACTCATACAAAATGTAGAGGCTTCTGTGAATGGGACTGCTTGTTTTCCTTCTCTTTCCAAAACCTGCAAAAAAAAAGGTTGTATGTCAAGTGTCCATCACTGTGTCCACAAGAGAGACTCTGATCCAGATGCCTGTAGAAAAATTCAGATCAAAGCCCCTGCTGAAATACTGGAAGGCCCTGAAGGATAGTAACATGGTGGAAATGTCAGAGCTGATAATTGCACAAAAGCTTGTAGCTGTTAAAGTGTCAGTGTTTTACTCGAGGGCCCCTCAGCTGTACGGATAATAACTTGTGAAGAGCCCTGAAAATGACTTGGTTCAAGCAAAGACTTAAAGATGTTCCTGAGGCGTTACACAGAGTTTTCCAAAAGCCCAAATGTAAGCTCCAAGAGGAAACCATCCCTACTGACTGTGGCTAATGTTCACACTAGGTATATTACATTTCTTGATTGTTGTTCCCTCCACATATTTGAATAAATGTCTGTCCCTCGTGGTAGAGTTGTTAAAAAGTCAGAGACACTGCCTCAAAACCTTGACTGATCTCACCCAGCAGATAATTATACAAGCTCAGGTTTCAAAGGTGAGGCTGGAGGCGGTATATTCTCCTGAGACAGAAGCTGAGGTTGAAGTACAAAGTGTGGCAGTAATGTCAAAAATATGTCCATCTCTAATTCTTGTAATTACTTTTCAGCATTTCTGGTTGGTAAAAGCAAGGGCATGTCCATGTGGCTGATGAGCTCGCAGCAAAAATTAATTGGAATTTTTCATTAAAGCTTTGAGAGTATACAGACTGTGCAGACTTGTGCATTTATCAATCTGTACTGACTTTTGTTCTTAATAAACACTTCCATGTCTGGCCTTATTTAACAATATTTACTGTAATCTGAGTGTCTGATGGCATGAAGTAATATAGGCAATGAGTTAACAGCTTCAGGTCAATGACCTCTGTCTATTGATTCAGACCAAGTGGGCAGCAGGACCATTGTTATGGATGCAAGAGATCACCACACAATGCCTCTCAGCCTTGGGGTGATTCCATTTTTCCTGCATTAACGCTCTGACAATGGCAGAGCAGCTATTTAAAGTTTCTAGGTTGCCTCTGACTGTGACCATGATGCCATCTGTAATGCAGCGGAGCCCAAGAGATCAGCAGCAGCAGCAGCAGAGGAAGCTGATTTGGTGCTTGACAACCCCCCAAACTCTCTCACACAATGGCTGTTTAACAGCTTTAATTATTTATGGCTCACAAATCATTTGGTAGTCATTAATGAATATTTGATTAAGGAGGCCTGTTCTAAATGTTCGACTTGGCTATGCAAGATATTTATAAGATATTCAGAATAAATCAAGGGAAATGCTTTGATTTACAAATTGATTTGAAACAGTTATAATAGATGACAATGTAAATGAGTAACTGTATGAATTATGTCACCCAGATGTTGTTTCATGTCATAATTATGTAGACAGTATATTATTGTCCTAATTCTGATCATGAAGTATCATGATTGTCCCTTATTTAATCAATGGCGAGGCAAAAACTGGCATAGCCACTTTCAAAGGAGTCCCTTGTGCTCTGACCTTCAGATATCTGAATGAAAATGGGTCCCATGGGTACCCTCAAGTCTCCTGTAAACTTGAGAAGGATCATTTCCAGTGGATATTTTGTTCCTTACAGTCAATGCACTCCCTTTAATTAAAGCTGCATGTTTGTTCCTTGGAGGAAATGGACAACCAGACTGCTTGAAGAGTAACGAATCACCCAACACGTGTATATAAAGATACATAACACATTAAAAGAGAATTGATGAGGAACTCAAAATGTTAAAAATTGGTCCAGTATTGAGCGAGCCGGCAGCAGCTGGCAGCCACACAATGGACTGTAATGGAAGCACACAAGGGAAACTGAACACCATCACCATATGTCCAGTAGAAGTGGTCATTTTCCTGCAACAAGTGACATTTTGTGATATTTAAGAAGGAGACGTTCGCTTAATGAGGCAAAAAGAAACAAACCGGATCAAGTGAAAGGTAAAGAGACACTTCATACACTTAAAATAACAACCTGAGCCACTCTGTGTCAAAATAACCACTCTGAATGGACATACTGAGATGGTGTTTAATTGCCCCATGGGCTTCCAGTACAGACCTTTGTGCATCTGCCGGCTGCTGCCAGCTTGATCAGTACTGGACCAATTTCAAAAATTGCTGTTCACATCAGTCTCTCTGGTTAATTTATACAGGGAAAGAGGGTCCAGGTTGAAAATGCCAAAGTTATCCTTGAACGTGATCAGTAGCTATATGTTTGTGCACATCAGATAATTAGTAATATTAACTATAATATGAGAGACTAGCATATATCAGTGTTCAGTTCCCTAACTCTCTATATTCATAGCTCTCTATCAGTTCAGTCAGGAACACTTTAATCAAAGAAAACTTTATTTCCATTTGCAGTTTATGTGGTGACATGGCTCTGTTCTGGGGCCTCTCTGCCTTTCCTCAGGCCTACGCAGAAAGCCTCTTCCACATGCCACTGTTGTAAGCCGGAGAAAGCACACATCTCTGCCCTTCCACGTGCAAATGAGGAAAGTCTGAGGCAGAGAGAGCAAACCTCCCTGCCCTTTCATGCGCCTACATGGAAACCCTAAGGCAGGGAGAGCAGCAGCAAAGACCCCCGGGAACAGAACAGAACAGAGCAGCATCAATGACAAACAGAAATGACGCTGATAAGTCAGACACAGCATGCAAAGGAGGAGCTGGGGTGGAGGTGGGTTGCAAAGCAGCTTGCAGAGGAAGCAGCAACAGTAGGCAGGCCAGAGCAGTTTAAATAGGGCTCCCTGAATGAGATTCGCCAAGTGGTTGCATAGAAAGGAATCATGTGATCTATCAGCTGACTCCCGTCCATCAATCAGTTGCTCCATCAGTTGAGGGGGCTGTTATAAATCAGCTGATGCAGCTGGGATGAGCTTGACCTATGCCATGCTCAATTAATGGCTTTTGGTTTTGGTGTGCCACCCAATAATTTTCAGTGGCTCTGTCTGGCCGACCCTGTGAAAGCAATCTGGGGGCGTCAGTGCAAATAATGAGACAATGAGCAGATTATTTGATTATTACTTTTAATTTATGGTAATATATCAGACTGGCAGGGAGACAATGGGACTGTTATTATCAACTTTATGTAACAGATTAACATTATTAGTCAGCACTGGCTCCTTGAAAGATATCTCCATAGCAACCTCAATTAACCTTGATTTATTCAAGACACGCTCATCAAAACCCTACTGCGATAACACACTGCTATAATGTGTGAAGTGGCTCGTTGAGCTCAGCTTGAGTTCCGCCTCTATTCTCAGTGTCTCTATCGCCGCTAGATGGCAGTGCAGGCCAAGCTATGAGCGCACGGCGCACAGCAGCCTGACGGTGAGACAGGGTCCAGTGTTTGGTTCTCCAGCACTTGTGCGGTTCGCATCGGCTGCTGCTGCTGCTAAGCTGTGTCACTTTGAGGCTTTATTTCCCGAGGATAGCTCTTTACCTTCGTGGTCAAGATATTACCCGTGGACACCGACCCTCGTCAGGAGCCCAAGTTTTGTCTGCAGGAGCGTAGGACCTGATTAAAGGACGCAATGCATTACTTCTGGATATACAGCGTTTGGATCCCCGGCGTCGCTTTCCTCTTCGGATTTCAAGGCAAGGATCTGCAGTTTCATTCATGTCTTTTGCTATAACCTGCACGGTTTTAATACAGACCACAATTTATGCGTAGGCATGTGAGATGGCGCAGTTGGGAGTCTTTGGGGACTGTTTGGAGCAGTGCTGAAAGCCTCTTAGTGCCTGTTGTGGTTCGCCAGGCTCCTGCTAATAAAGCCTGGCGCTTTGAGTTGGAGCTGTTGCGCATCTCGGATATAGTATCTGCATTTGGTGCGTGTTTGAAATGTCAAAACGTCCTGTGTGAAGCAAACCGGTGCTCAGCAAGGAGACGCACGGATTTGCAAACTTGATGTGTGTGTGGGCTGGAGGAGTGGCACATATACTGCAGGGTATATCCTCATATAGACTGATGATAAAGTCAGTTTTTGTTTGCAGGGAGATTAAAAGCCATTAAGAATAATATGAGGCAATTTCCAAGTGGTGAGAGCATGATATGCACGTGAGTGTGACAGCCAGACGATAATCTGTTGCACATTGGGTGAGTGCCTGGTGTAGGCTGCAGCAGCAGTCTGTCATCCTGTGATGGAGAGAGCTGTGGGGGCTGATGGCTCCACTGGCAAGTGGCTGCTTCTCATTCAGTGGCGTGAGCTGGTATTTTAAAGCCATGTGTTGCTGCTCAGCCAGCTTTGTCGTGTCATTTGAGATGCTGATAAAGTCATGCCCTCTGTACCAGCTCTAAATAAATACTAATAAATACTGTGAATACTGGTTAGGCTGGTGACTTACAGCACACAGTTATTATGTCTGGTCTTTCAGCATCAGACCATCTCTCTTCAATAAAGCAAATGACCAGCAATGATCGTGACACCATAGCTGACCCCGATGTAACTTACATATGGAAGAGCCAGTTCCACTTACCTTTTGAAAACTTAAAAAATCAAGTGATAGTCCCATTTTCCTTTAGTTTATTTAGTCTGGACTGAATCTGGTCTCCTTTCATTTCCATCGTCTGGCCTCACAGATCTCCTTTCACTCGGACCATGACTGTACTAATAGAGCTGATTTGGCCCATGCAGGGTGCTGAGAGTTGAATCAATTAGCTTCTTCAGTCTCCCACAGGAACACACTACCTAGAACAGCGTACAGCCTGACCAAGCATGTTGGATTGACTTTAACAGTGTTGTGATGCTGGCAGGCAGCCTGGATGGTGTGAGGTGCCAGATGGGGAGGAGGAGAGAGGAGCAGAGTGTGGGAGACAGTATGAGGAGAAAAAGGAGGGGAAGAGAAAACTGATGAGTGAGAATACGTGGAAATATTAGTAGGGAATAATAATTTGCATTGTGTTGCTTTCGTTCATATTTGTAGTGTGATATCAACAGTATGTGACACACTCCAGCATTCTTCTATTATTCCAGTGTTCTCCATTTCATGAATTATTCTCTGTTTCCTTGTCTTGTGCCAAACAGTGACTTTGTTTCACTTCATTGTCCTGAATATGAATAAGGGATTAAAAAAAATGACTTCATCTGTCATTGTGAAATTAACTGTGACACCACTGTTGTTTTGTCACAGAGCAAATGGTGTGAAATTGTCTCAGCACAGTCTCCCTTCACTGTTACTTACAGTAGGAACTCTCTTTATTCTGTCCTCTCTTCTTTCCTCGCCCACACGTCTTCTCTTTATTCTCATACAGCTCATGTAGAGTTTGCTGCCTGTCCTGAATTTTAAGGCGGTATTGGAGCATTTCAGCTTTTTAACCTGGTGATACTGTGAATTGTTTCACATGGTAGAAATGACTGCCCACTGTCTGCACATTAGCAACATGTCTCATGTGACTTTCTCTGCCATCCTGATCCTGGTAACTCCCAAAAGATCTAAAGCACAGACTTCCATCAAATCAGCACACAGTCATGTTGGTGGATAAACAGCAGGTGACTGCAGCCATTTAAATAACAGACAGCAAAGTGTGCTGTCTGCTGATGTTTGTCATCACTGGGAGATCCGTCCAAGATGATGGAGGATGATAGCTGTAGGTTTAGTCTCTCAGAGCCTCATTACATCTGAGATTCAGCAGCTGCTTCTGCTTCCTCCTTCTAGCTGTGTTTGAGTCTCCTCCATCTTCCACAGTTCATACACACACACACACACACACACACACACACACTGAGTAACTCTGCAGCTACTGTGAGCTCTATGGGAAAGAGGATCTCCAGCAGTTTTCTAGGAATAACCAGTCGGATGGAGACCTCTGACTCTGTGTTACTTTTCTGGTGGTTGAATATTTCATAGTCTGGACCCTGGCAGGCCGGGGTGTTTGTAAAAACACACACACAAAGCAGCCACACACAGAGAAAGTAAAGTAGCCTCAGTGTGTGTCAGAGAGCAGACTCAGCATGTATTTTAACCACTAAGCTCCTCTGAGGTGAGAATAAGTGATATTTAATGGCAGCTTTTAGTTGTTCCATCCTAAGGTGGAGGATCAAAGTGTCCTTGTCTTCCTTTCTCTGGCTGCAGCTTTAAACAGGTGAAGTGCTGTATAGGTTGTGCTTCAGTGAGTCTGACATGTTTTAGCTGTCAGGAATTCAGCCTCACCCTCTGAGGGCCTTCCACAATATAAAGATGTTTGTGAGCTCGGCTTATTTTCTTTGCTCAGACTTAGATACGTGTAAGTTATATCTGGATGTGGTGCTTCATCATGAAACAACACAAAACTCAAACTCTTTGTGTGTTACTGAAACTCCACTGGTCAAAGAGCTGCCTTAATGCTCTGAACTCCATCTGTACCTGTTCATCAGGGTACCACACAGATTACATTGAATTAATTAGGTTTCCATTAGCTGCTTTGTACATTAGCTTCACAGTGTGACGGAGAAACACTGAGAGACATAAAGATAAAGACTCAGGGACAAATGATCCTTTCTACTTCCTGTGTCACTTTATCTTAATCTTCCTTTAATGAATCAGTCGATCCCAAAGCACTAATGGGATGATTTGACTCTTTATTATAATGGTAGAAAAACAAGATGCACACAGTTGTTGTTGAGATCAGGTTCATCTCTGCTACAGTTTTTCTGATCAAACTAAAACCCATGTTTGAAGTTCTCACAGGCAGCTTTTACTGCTGTCCATATAAATCTGTGTCCTCTGTTCTGTCTTTCTGTCCTCCTGTCTTTTTGTCCTGTCACCTGTCCCCCTGTCTGTCTGGCCTCCTGTCCTCCTGTCCCATGTCCTTTTGTCTGCCTTCCTCTGTCCTCCTCCTCCCTGACTGAATGCAGGTATACAGAGAGGTGTGTGGACAGGAGGACAGTTACCAGGGTTTGATTATGTTATCCTGTGAGGTCGACTGTGTGTACACACTGAGTGTATCCTCTATTTAAATAACCTGACGTGTGTCGTCTGTAACAACATGTTGTCACGTCTCATTTCAACTTCCTGCTGCGTTTCAGTGCAGCTTTTATTCTGAAGGGCTGTTTTATTTCTAGAGTGATGTAACACAGCTGTTAGGATCTACATGTTAACAGCAGACGGCCTTTATTTGCAGCTTGAATCAAACTATAACACTGATGTTTGTCTTTTATTGAATTCTGCTGCAAACGTAGAAAGAAAAGCACAAAGACTGTGTCAGCAAAAATCTGACTGAGATACAAACTTTAGTCGGAAACCAAAACATCAAATCAAATAGATTTAAAGTATATTTGACACAGCAGCGTCTCAACACACAAAACAGCTCAGCACTATTTGAGCCTCACAAACACACTGATGTCATCAAACAGGAGGTTTGATCTCCGCTCTTTGTTTCTGTGACTGACACACTGGCTGTCGTCCAATCAGAGAGCAGGATTTGGGGCTGATTCTTCCTGCAGTGGAAGTTGATGAGAGGTTTCCCTCCTCCTGTAGCTGCTTCTCCTGCTCTGTAATTATCACCATGATGCTGATTGTTAGACTCTATACATAGTGTGTGTGTGTGTGTGTGTGTGTGTGATGTGTCCAACAGCTATAAAGGGTTGATGTGTTCAGTCTGCTCCACTGAGATCTGACATCAGCTGCTTGTGTTGTGTTGTGTGTGTTTAAATCAGTGTGTGATCGTCTGTGAGGATCTCTCTGTCTCCTCAGGAGGTTTTCCTCCATGTAACATGATGACAGTGGCTTTGGAGCCCAGATTGTTTCCTCTTCAGCAGCCTGTGATGATCTTTGAGAGTCAGAGAAGCCAAACTGATGGAAACAGATTGTGATGAGAACACATGAACTATAGAAGAGAAGAGAGGATAAAGAAGGATGGTGCAACACAGAAAGGAAAGTAGAGAGACCAAGTGAGAAAAGTTTGATTCCTCTGGGATCAGAGCGCCACTGTGTGAAAAGATTTGATCCTGAGATTCTCACTGACTTTGGTTTCTATTCAGTGACACCTGGAGAATTTAAGATGCTTTTTATTTCTTTTATAAGGGAAACATATTTATAAAGAGCTTTCCACCAAAGACTGTTGTAGTTGACAGTGAAATCCAGTTTGAGCCACAGAGCAGACTGAGCTGAGAACAAGCTCTCTAAGTGCTGTAAAGTTGGATCATTTCCTCTAAACTACCCAACACTCAGCTGCTTCACACTTACAGCTTGGATTACATTTCAGGGGAAGCAGTCAGGTGTTAAAGCACCAGGCGCTCCAGTGATGTGCAGCAAAGTTGGAGAGAGACGAGCAGATTCAAACCATCAGTCAGCTGAGAGTCAGACTGTGAGAGGTATTAATATTTCTGCTGTCGTTATTATTTCATGAGCGCATGTGGCTTTTAGTGAAGCATTGTTGGGCTAATCTGATCTGATGACTGCCAGGAAATGTTCATCAGTGTGCCGATCTACCAATATTCAAAGATGATGTGATGGATATTTAAACACTATCAGGACACAATAATGACTTCACAGTGAGAACAGTAGAATACAGTCATATCAAAGGATCACTGAGACCAAAGCAACAACTTGTCAAGTTACAGAGATGAGGCTGAATGTGCTTCAGGTGCATCACATCATCTGCTGCCATGGGCTGATGGAAACTCCTCCTCCTCCTCTCTTCATCCTCTCTCCTCCGCTCTGCCTCTTTTTATCCACACTCTGTTTGAAATGCAAGCCGACCAAATCAATCTGTTTCACAGAGCACGTTTCATAAATCAAAATGCTCTGCGAGACACTTCAAAAATCAACTGAGAGAGCAAAGAAGATTAAGGAGAATATGAAATCTCTTTACACATAAATCACCTTGAGTCGGTGCTGGAGGAAGATGTGTCAGCTGGCTGGGAGCTCCGAGCTGCTCGTCCCAATGATCCACTCCACTGGGCTGTAGAAAGCTGCACTCATCTCCAGATTATATGCACCAACATGAGCATCCATTCATGTGTTCATCACCAATACATGTGATCATATACAGTGTTTTGTTTTAATCCTGTCTGTTAAAATCAGTTGTGTCTCAGGAGGGAAGTGTCCTCAGAACATTTTGACAGACTGTTTGCTTTCCTTGATGCACTTGTATCCTCCTGCACAACCAGCAGCCCCTCAAACACTCCATTATGTTCACACATATCCCAGCATCCCCCCACTAGGTGAGAGCACGTGTCATGTGAGATGAAGATGTTTGAATCTCAGCACATAAACGTCTTGAGTTTCCTCAGATCAGAGAGATGTGGTGTGACTCCTGCTGCAGGGGGGAGGCTGATAAGAAGCAGTAAAACACTCTGGCAGCTGTTGTGTAGCTGTGAACCTGTAAAGAGAGAAGAATGAGTGTGACTGGAGCAGCTCCATCTCACAGAGCAGTGGAGAGAGACAGCAGCAGCAGCACCACTGTAGGCCCACGTCTCCTTATGAGAAAGACCTGAAGCTGTGAGTCTGCTCGTGTGGGACGGTGCTACACTACATGCTAGGAATCAGCTGCTGACTCTAAATGTTGGCTGCCTTTAATGTGTGTGAAGAGTTGTATTGTGCTGTGTTGTGAAGCACAGGGTGTGTTTATCAAAGAATAAATACATAGTTTATGAGTGTTAACGTCACAAACTCAGTTCAAAAGTTCAGCCTGTTGTAACTTTAACCTCTCTGACTTCAGAGCAGAGCTGAAGATCTGAGCTGAACACAAGGAAACAGAAACAAAGGTTCAGCTCTGACTGCACTCATCATTTATTTTATATTCATTTAAGGGAAACAGTGAGTTGGTTTATTGATGAACTTTATTAAACTACATGATGGAAGCCAGAGAGGAAAGCTTCTTCTTGTGCTGTATGTCCTGAGACCTTCAGCTCCGTTGAGACGAGCCAGTCCAGTGTTTCATCGTCCAGGTCAATTAGAGCAAGAGTTTGTAGTGGATCCTCACATTCACAGTGGGCACTGTCCACGAGACCCTGAAGCGTCCTACGCCTGTCCTCAGGCAGTTGAGGGTTGTCCATTGCTTTTGGGGCAGGTGCTGGCCGGGAACATCTGTGGGGTCTTCAGTGTCGTGGTGGAGCCTTGATGGTTCTTCCTCCATCTTGCCTCGACCCAGGCAGCCTTGGAGGGATCAGATGGTGTTGTACGGAGCAGTTCTTGAGACGCGAGCGCTGTGGTGTCTCCGTAGGGATCTTGTGGAGGAGGTGGGAATCACGTCTGACCTCTGCTGGAGCGACAGCAGCGAGGACAGGCAGTTGGTTTGTCGGGGCGGCTCGTAGATGTCCGCAGACAGTCCGAAGGGCGGAGAGGAAAGCTGAAAATGAAACACCATCACTGGCTGTTAAAAAGACAAGACAACAGAAACATGTAGGGACAGGATTCAGCCTGTAGATGTCTGTTAAAAATAATCTAAACAGGTGAGGAAGTGATTAAAGAAATAATGTGACGGAGCAGATCCGTAGGTCGGACGAAGAGATGTGTGAAAACTGATGTTGTTGCATTTGGAGTTGAGAGGAAGCTGTGAGAGAGAAGGACAGAGGCACAAATCCAGATAAAGAAAGAGAGACTGTCTAATGAGATGGAGAGAAATAGATTTTAATGCCGCCCTCTAACAAGAGCCAGGTATACTCTCTGTCTCTCACCTTCTCTCTCCTGTTCTCACCACAGGCTTTTTAAAATGAACCTTGATAAGCAGCTCAGTTATTTATATGGTAATTCACCAAAGAGACTCATCACACAGAGCACCCACAGTTTAGCAGAGTGGGAACCACATATTGTGTGTGTCTCTCTGTGAGTGTGTGTATCTGTGTATATGTGTCAGTAGTTGCTCCACACTGACCTTGTGATGTCATCATCTGGGGTCAAAGGCAGAGT
Organism: Epinephelus fuscoguttatus; assembly: GCF_011397635.1. Taxonomy (NCBI): domain Eukaryota; kingdom Metazoa; phylum Chordata; class Actinopteri; order Perciformes; family Serranidae; genus Epinephelus; species Epinephelus fuscoguttatus. The sequence continues at coordinate 9,880,779 of NC_064756.1, read as the reverse complement.
ATACAGTGTGCAGCTTTAAATATGTCCTGCTCCTTTTCCCCTGCTGTCACACACACTGAGAGCGACACATGTCACATGACAGCAGTCAGATTGTTACGTCCTGATTTAGTCCAGACTCCTCTCTCCTTTGTGTCGGGACCACAGCAGCAGGAAGAGAACATGTGACACTGTCAGATTTCTTTAGTGGCTGTGTGTCTTGGTAGGCTGCTTGTGTTTGCAGTGTGCGCCGTTACACTGCTCGTCTGTTGTTTGATCATGTGCTGCCTTAATGTTACTCACTGTAATGTTTATTATTGCACTGATGTTTGAAGGGATTTAGTTTTGCTGCTGCTTCCTGGTATCTTTAAGGCCAGATGTTTGATTAAAGTGAACATTTATTTCTCTATTTCCTGTTGTGGCCCCGGGCTCTTTAAACAAAGTCAGATAAGTCATGTTATTTATATGGTAATTCACCAAAGAAACACATCACACATTACCTGACTTTCAGTTGAATTGAAATGACGTTGCTCTGTGAGGTTTCTATCTCCTGTCCTCCAGGCCTTCATTCATCACTGTCTCAGCATCCATAAATCAGCATGTAGAAGTAGAAACTATTAGTTGATTGATCAGTTGGTCTGTCAACATTTAATTAACTGCTGAGTTTTTGTTCTTCAAAGTTGTGTGTTGTCTCTGTGTAGCTGATTATTAACGTCCCTTTATTAAACAGAGGAATCTCCTGTCACATTAATGATGTCATCATAATCTCTATGTTCTAGAGAAGATGAGACGACACTGTGAGGAACCTGTAGGACTGTTTGGCAGACGGCAGCATCTCTTAGCTGTCTTATCTAAATGTTCCAGGGCTGAGTGTGTGGCTGTGAGTCAATCACTGAGATGATCACATGTGCACATGAGCTGTGTAACACCTTCAGAGGGCTCACTGCTCATTTCTCATATTACACAGCAGCTAAAGGGCTAAAGACTCCAACACTTATCTACAGATATGCTGATCCCCAGCTTCCTGCATTAATCAATACGTTCTAAACTGCCCATTGATTAAATTTCTTTGCTTTGGTTCTTTCTACAAAATGTCTCCATGTCATGATTTACACTTTTTATATATATAAGGAAAATGTGTGTTGGTGTTTGTGTTTAGTTGTTGTCGTGTGTCTGTGTGTGGTCGCAGTGAATCTTTCCCTCTCAGTCTTTGAGCAGCTGTGTCACTGCAGTGAGTTCAGACCAACATGAGACACAGTGACAGGTCTGTAGACACACTGACTCCAGGTTCACTCTCCACAGGTTGTACGGCATCAGGGTGTGTTGTGTTAATGTCATGTGTCATGCTGACAGTGTCAGGAGAGGCTCCAGGAGTGGATGTGACCCACACAGAGGTTAAAAGAGACAGCGCAGGCAGGAGGCCAGGAGAGACAGGAACATAACACAGTCCACTGACAGATACACACACTGACTCACTGCCAGAGGTTACTCAGCCGGCTGGCACAAAGATTTCCACCACTGACCCAACCAACTGGCATTAAGAGCCTGGAGCCGTGGTAAAGGACGAGGAGCAGCCAGTCACAGCAGGAGAGGCCTGGATGGGAACAGTGAGGGAGCAAAGAGACATAAGCTGTCCCAAAGGGAAGATACAAGACGCACACAGGCAGTGATGGAGGTTTAAAAGACAAGCTGACACTGTGGATGTGACTCAGTCCCAGAGGACAGAGACTGGTTAGAGAAGGGGGTGTGAGGTGAATGTTGAGCTGATACAGGATGTTTTATTCAGCACTTTGCAGAGGTTTTACAGATAAGCCTTCACTGTGCTGTGATCACTGTCATCCATTGTGCTACATGCTCTGATAGCCCTCTGGCATCCTGCCTGGAAGTACGACATGCAGGCCAGACAGCTGTTAGACAAATACTGATGTGATGTTCAGTGCAGCTCTCTGATGGACAAGTGTTCAGCTGCTTCAATGAAGCTACTGCTCAGTTTGAATCAGTGGATCAGGAGAAAAATAGGCAATGGACGGACTCACAGTTTGAGACAGGGAGAACAAACTTTATAATTTATTCAGAGCTGTTTAGCACAAGTTATTGGAGGGGCCCCGAGCCTTGGCAGTTACAGGGATCAGGTCGGCACACAGGCCGGCACTTTAACCCAGCTGTTGACTTCTCCTCCTGGAGGAAACTGTCAGAAATAAAGTTTGGATTTTGGAGATTTAGTTTCCTGTAAAAACTGACATGTTGTTCCTGAAGTTGTTTCAGTGCTGCTTATAAACTCTGATGTGTGGGATGTTCACATATTAGGCTTATGTCAGAGTCTGTGGTCCAGCTGGAGACATGTGGGGCTGCAGACTTGATGGTGGTGTGTTGAGGTGGAGGAGAACCAGGAGCAGCCTCCATCAGTAGAGAGGAAGCAAAAGGAATCATGAGCTGTTCATAAACATCAGTGCAGGAGCCCTGTCTCTCACAGCAGTGGTAATGAGGCTTGATAAGTAGCTTCAGGTGTGCCCCGTCCTCCTCTTCCAGCTGTGACTTTGCCAAACTCTGCCTGGATACTGTGGTTTGTCCCACAAGGCTTCACTGTCACCTTCGTTCTCAGCAGATATTTGTTATTCAGCTGTTGTTTTCTATAATTGTCACAAGCAGGAGCGTAGGAGTAGAACTGCACTGGCCTCCCTCACACCTCACCAATACATATTTATGAAGACATTTAAATAATGTGATGTTGTTATGACAAAATATCATTTGGAGCAAAGAATGATGGAGAGCTGGTCGGTGCAGAAGAGACGGACTTCTCTTGGATTTCTTTGTCTTCAAACTAAAGGTGGTGGCACCTTGTAGGGTCGCCCAAGCTAAAGATATGAGGTCAGCATGTTATTGTCTCATAGTGTGCCTATGCTGTGTCATTTACTTTGCTTTGACTTGCTTTTTGTAAAGTCATCATTAGTGTCTTTCAGTCGACCTCCAGGTACAACAGCAACATGTCTCATGTTAGATATTCATCCTTCATCTCAGAGTCTGAAGCACAAACTCTGATCTTTCTCCAAACCTCTGAAAAGAGCTGAATCTACTTTCCTCATCGCCCAAAGCAGAAAAGCAAAACAAGTCAGGGAGAAGAAAACAGAAGAAAAACAAACAGAGTTAGAAATGGATTTAAATAGATGAAGAGAGACACAATGAGACGGAGAGAGAAGCTGAGAGGAGGGGATGAATGAGAAGAAGAGACTTAAAATACGAGCAGTTCAAGGAGAGAGATACTTCTATGTAATTCAGTCCAAACAGATTCTCATGGCAGAACCAGTTTCCACAGCAACTGGTCAAATGTCTCGGGTAATTGGTCTTTTTATCCTGTTCAGTGTTTTATTTCAAAACTGTCTTTAATGTCTGTTTTTACTGATATTAACCAGGCTGAGCTGAGCATATAAAGAGGATGAAGAGACATTAGCTCCACATCTATGAACACACATCAGAGTTTAACTGTTGCTCCCGAGCAGCGATGATGTCATGGATACAACATTTAAAGCTGTCAGTCAGGGCAGCCACAGTGAGCCTGTTGCTCTGCAGGAGAAGCAGCAGCGAACACAGAGAGAGGTCTGGCCATCAGCCTCTTGTGTCTCCACTGCAGTGTGAAATGCTGCTGCGCTCGGCTCCGTCTCTTCAGGTTTGATGCTGGTTTTTAATCAGCAGCTCCTCAGATATGAGCTGGGCTGTGAGCCACATGATGATAACCAGTAAAGGAGAGGCCGACTGTGACGGAGACAGAGCGAGAGAGAAGGAGAGAAAAGACTGTTATGTGTGTTTATGATGTCGTCCTTTTGGAGGGACAGTTACTCTCTGCTTCCCTTTCTACAAGTGCGACTGCTTCTGCTCCCTCATATGAAAGGACTGGACCACTGTGAGCTGAATTTGTGTGTGTGACTGTAAATGCTAATCATTAGTAGCTCCTAGCTCTGGTTGCTGTCAGCAGGGCAGATGTGCTGGTGTGACTGTGATCAGGGCTCAGTATGCTCCATTATAGCTTCCTGCTGGGAGATCTGTGAGCTCACAAGGCAGATTAACACCTCCATCAGCAGTGTGCAGGAGAAATGAAGAGGATGGAGATAAAATGTAACATGATTTAGTTTGATGATAATCAAACCTCAGAGACAATGTGAAAGGGACGATCCCTGAGAGGGAGGCACACTAAGAGAAAGATCCTGTATCGTCTCCTCTTCCTCCCTCTGCTCCCCCTTCTCCTCTTCGTAACCCTCTTCCTCTTCACCCTTCTCCTCCTCCTATTCCCTCTCCTCTTCCTCTTCGTTCTCCTCCTTCTCTTCCTCCTCTACCTCCTCCTCCTCCTTCTCTTCCATTTCTACATACTGATACTGTATATCCTGCTGTGATGTCATTTGTCTCCTGTCAGTCAAATGAGACAGAAACTAACACACACACACACACACACACACACACACACACACACACACACACACACACACACACACACAGTGGCAGCAGCAGCTGCACTATCCTGCTGTTTCTATAGACTTCACTGAGACTCTCTGGCTCCACAGGAGTCCTGAGATGATCTGACATCTGACACGTTACGTTAGTTAGTTATTAAACGTGTCGATCACACGTCAGTGACACGCGTCCTGTTTGCTTCAGCTGTTCTCTGGAGGATTCTCCTGATGAGTCTCTGCTGCACACCTTCATGTTTGTTCATCGTCCTTCTCCTGTTTTTAAATGTTCTTGTGGATATGATGCAGTGTGAAGCTGAGAGTTAATCGTATGCTGAAGCACAGCTCGTCACTTTAAACTGATGAAGCTGCTGCTTTTCTTCGTCTGCTGTTTTTCCAGACGGCTGAACACAGAGTCACTCTAACCCAATCCTATTGATTATCTCTGCTCCTCCTCGTCTCCCTCACTGATGAAGAGACACTGTTAATGTTGGCCCTCTGGTTACAGCAGTGAGCTGATGGAAAAGCAGTGAGATGAAACTTATGGTCTCATTTCTGCTGAGTCATGACTCGCTCCTGTTTGTGCAGATTTGTTCTCATCTTATTAGATCACAGCTCATTTTTTAATCCTCCCAGGAGGCAGCATCTTGTCATTTGGCAGTTATTGTAGTGACTGAGTGATAATCACAGTGATTCACAGTATCATTATCACCACAGCACCAAACTGTGAACCTACATGACGTCTTTCTACAACACATTTGTTTGCTGTTTTATCATCACTGCTGTTGTTTGGCAGAGAAGCTTTAATGAGAGGAAACTCAGTGGAGGAATTAAATGAGAAAAACTCTCATTTTATAATCACTTGTCCTCCAGAACAAACACAGGGCTTCACATACACTATAGTTATGTGTCTGTTTACCAAGATGGTATGGTCTAGTGGTCAGGATTCATGATTTTCACCCAGGCAGCTCAGGTTGGAGGGGAGGGGGCGGCACTCAGGGCGCTCCAGCTGTAAATGCACAACAAACTTTCAATCTGTTTTTTCACCGTACGTCAGATATAATTATCTCAGCGAGCAATTATCCTCGCATTTGTCTGGCGATATAGAATTGTGACTTTTTCCCAGGGAACAGCTGATTTTACCACCAGGCTGTTTAGTGGCGTTCATGTCATAACAGACCTGTTTTCAGTCAGTTTCTCTTCACAGTAACTGTCAGTCAAAGCTGTTCTGTGATTGTCTGCTTTGCTTGATTTTAACTGTTTCAGTGCTGTTTTTAAAAAGTGCAGTCAGGAAATAAAGTCCCACATGACAATGATTTTATTCTGTGTCCCATCATTTCTGAGCAGGCCACATTTAAGCTCTCTGTAGACCTACATAATACAAGGACAAGAAGTATTCAGCTTTACTTACTGACCTGGCATCAGCCTACTCTCTTCTAATGATCCAGCCATGTAATCATCCATTGATGAAATTTAATCGCACAATCTGATCCTCCTGAAGCTCCTCCTAAAACCACCTCGCACCATGTGATTCTGTGCTTCGGGGCTCCAGCAGCCACGGAAAAATCTGAGCACTCACGTCCACCAGCGTACAATCGGGGCCAAAGACCGAAGCACCTTTGGAAGAAGAAGCGTGCACAGCAAATCATTAAAGGTAAAGTGCACGGCTGCAATGAGCAAAACATTCCTCTTAAAGGAGTAACGTCAAAGGTGAGAGGAAACCAAATCCAGTTTATTCAGTAGCTGTGTGGGTCTACGTGTTGGTGGTTAATTGATTGTATTTTACTGTGTGTGCCTGTTATAACTTGTTTGGCTCGTTAACAGGCAGCTCCTCGCAGCCTATATTGTTATGTGACGTACTTTATGAGTGTAGCCACGGGGGCGTCTGTGTTGATTTGTGCACTTGGCCTATGATTTGTGTTCAGGTGAACCTTTATACTTAATAATTTCACTAGCATTGATTTTGACTCTTCAGTGCATTTAATCAATGTAATGTATTTTGTTAGTAGCAGTGGCTAAGCAGGTCAGTGTGGCTGCAGGAGATTATTGAGACGTGATTATTAACACCTGATGACTTGTTTTCACTCTTTAGATGAATATACATCATGACTAACTGAATAAATTAAACACATCTCACTGGTTTTTATGTGATGATGAAGATGAAGATGATTTGCTGTCACATCTCCTGTCAGATGAGACATCATGTAGGACTGAGGGCGTTCCTCACATTGATTGATTACAGTGACTGAGACGACTTCACAGATACGTGATGCCTTAAGTTTCTGCATTGTTCCTTTAACAGAACAACTTCCTGTTTGTGTCGCTGACGTTTTTATGGTCATTTACATTCAAGTGTTTTTGTTCCTCTCTACTTGGCCTGAATGACTCCAGTGTTCCCAGCACACATGTCCTTACCTGAGGCTGCTCACACAGTTTGAACCAGAATAAAGTTATTAATCTCCTCAGCAGGATGTTTACTCAGGTGATGAGGTTGAGTGCCTTGCCTGAGGGCACAACAGCAGGAGTCTCAATAGTAAATTATCAGTGACATAAAGGACTGTTGGTACATTTTAAAGAAGCCACACTGACTCACTGTGGTGTTTTAAATCAAACATTGACCTCAGCTTCACATTTGGCTCCTTGAATGTTGTCCAGCAGAATGAATCAGCAGCTCTGTCTTTGTGTCGTCTCGCTCTGGTCTCTGAATCAGTCCTGCTGACTCAGCATTTATTCTGTGATTCAGGAGCTGAATGATGAATCTGGAAACTAAATGAGCAGCCAGTCTAAATGTCAGATGTGTGTTTTTGTGGAGGTGGAGCAAACCTCTCTAGATGTTGTTATCCTGTTGAGTTCAGGGCAGTCAGAGTTAATGTCAGAGCTTTTAGCACTGAACCTCCTCATTCCTCCTCTCACCTGCTGCGTTCAGGTCACACCTGCTGATGCTCAATCATCCTTTTAAAACATTTTCACATCGGTTTTGGTCCTGTTAAAGACGTCTAAAGCAGCTGTCTGATCCAAACAGAATAAGACTTATTCAGGCTTTTAGTCACACAGTGCAGAGTCAGGCAGTGAATGACGCTTTATTCCACGTCTACATTCTGTCTGCTGATGGTTATCAACACCAGACTGCAGAGAAAGTGTTGCACATACTAAAGAGAAATACTGAAATGACTTGTTAAATGTTCCCTTGATGCAAATGCAAAACAGTTCAGAACAGTTTAATCCAATAAAGAAAAGTCCACTGAGTAATTGAGAAGCTGTATTAAAATGACTATTCGCCCACATTAAGGTGCAAAAGCTCTCAGCACTTTAATTAGATCTCTTTCAGTTTTGTTCTGTGTTACATTTTAATTATGTTCATTATAACTGTTTAAGGAATACCTTTTATCAGCGTCACGTCTCTTCGTCCACATCACACACAGTCTGCTCTGCCTTGTTCTTCAGTTGTTCTGCAGAGTCACACTGTGGATTCACAGCTCCAGTATTTACCAGGGGTGGACTAATGTGCCTTTGATGGACATGAGTTCTGTATAAGTGCAGTAAACACTGGATATGTATCTGTGGGACGTTGTGTGTGGGCTGACTGGGAGCTTGAGGCTGCTCTGTCACAATGATCCAACATGTCCTCCAATCTGACCCCCCCTCTGATCTCATCGCTCTGTTTCCTGATGATATAAACCTTCATACTGTGAATCACATGTTAATGAAACAGGTGCATCAGCTGTTTACTGCAAAATGCTCCGCTCATCTTTAATTCTGTGGTGAAGCAGTAATGAGGCTTTTAATATTCTACAATAAAGTATGTTTTACATTATTAAAGGATGAAGTGGCTCTGCTGCTCTTCAATATTAAACAGTACATTTGAGGCCAACAGGCTCCTTTAGAGTCACACTGACCCTCCTGTAAGTGTTGGGACATTTATTACACATGTAAAATGTTGCTGCTGTCCGAATGTCTTTACATTCAAGCAGCTGTATCTTTAGGACTGTTTATGTTCTGACATGTTGGATTGTACCGTACTACAATATGTAAAGTCCAAACCAATGTGCTGGGTGCTGTGCCACACATGTGGACAGGCTCTGCTGCTGTGATGATGAGGGTCATGCTGGCTGTGTTGTGGGTTTGGCCTCAGTGTCAGGAGACGCTTCAGGAGAGGATGTGATGCACAGAGAGGTGAAGAGAGACGCAGCAGGCAGGAGGCCAGGAGAGAGACACACAACATCACTGACTGCACACACAACACACACACTGTCTGTGTTTCCTGTTTCATCCCAGTCGTCTAATACGAAGCATAAACACGACTTTAGAAATGAAAGAATAATATGATGATAACTTCTGTATGTTTCACACAGACACAGAATTATAGTCTGCACAGAGATGGTGGCAACAGGTCTCTGACAGAGTTTTGACATGTGACAGTAGGAGAAGCTCAGGTGTGATTAATAAAAATGAGCTGAGCTGCTTCGGTCACAGGGTCCTGGTGTTGTACATGCTGGCTCACTCACAACACAACAGAGCCGCCACTGCTGTTTACTCTCATCTGATATCCACTTAATGCATGTGGCTCAATCCTTTTCCACGCTTGGGCTTTTTCCAATTTTCAGATTAACTAAAACAATCATGTTGGTGACTGTAATTACAGCCTTTTGTTTAGTAAACAATCGACTGTAGAAACAGTAAAAACCTGCAGTTTGTTTGCTGTATTTTCACAATAATGTCTCAATGCTGGAACAAAACAACATCACCATTCAGTTCAAGCTATAAAACACAGAATCCAGTGATGAAACCAAAACTCTAACATTTGTGATTTTCTGAAAATACCGAGCCCAGTGAGAAATATAATGTTGGTGCCACTGAGAGACGAGAAAACAATTCATTAGATGGAACAATTCCAGTAGTTGCTCTAACAAAGACACAGGCTGCCACGGAGAGAGACAGGCAGAGACAATCACTCGTTACCAGTCTTGGACATTGTCTCTTTAGGATGCCCTTCAGCTGAAAGATGGATGTCTGTGCTCGTTCATGTTTGACCTCTGACCTGGAGCCACAGTAAAGCCATTAGCCTCCAGTAAAATACAACATGAGCTGATCAGAGCTGCCAGCTCTTTTCAAACATCAGACACCGTCACCCAGGCGACTCAGCCAGGGGTGATCAGTCCCCGGCTTGCATCCCAGCAGCAGTTGACCACGGGGCCTCCCTCCTCAGCCAGAGCCACCTAGTTGATGACACTCTTGATGGCCCTCTTCTTCACCAGCCCCACTATCCCCAGCTTTGTGAAGACTCTGCAGAGTGACCGACCTGCAAAGCCCCGACATCCCACCTCACAGGCTCACAGCAGGTATTCCAGCCCTGCCTCTCGCACTGCTCCGTCAGCTCCTGGCACTTGGCACGTTTTCGCTCTTGGGCTTCATCCATGCGCTCTTCCCAGGGTACAGTGAGTTCTACCATGATCACTTGTTTGGTGGAGTCAGAAAAGATGACCATGTCTGGACGGAGGGTTGTTGATGCAACGTGTTCTGGAAACAGCAGCTGCTTGCTGAGATCAACTCTCAGTTGCCAGTCGGCTGCTGAGGCGAGGAGGCCAGTTACTGATCTTAGTTGTGGGATGTTTTTCTCTCCAGCCTGAATAAAGGTGATGATTGTCTTTGGGCGATGGTGTTTGCTGGTGGTAATGGCTGAGGCTACGTCTCTGATCATGCCGCCAGCAGTCGCAGCCTTCTGCAGGGACCTTTGGGCAGCGACTTAAGATGAGCTCAAGGGATCCTCTTCCTGAGCACAGAGCACAAGATGGTGTTTCGCTCTGGCCCCAGACGTGGAGATTCACCTGCTAGGTAGACCGTCGTACACAGCCTGGATCAGAAAGCGGACTCTGAAGTCGTCTGCCTGCAGGATGTGATCCCATGTGATCTTAAATACATCTTAAATACAAACACACAGTGACAGAAACTAAACACTGTGTTGTTCATGATCCAGTTACAGTCCCCAGTCGTCTCAGGGCTTCAATATGTTTCTGTTTCAGCAACAAACAGTGAAGGATGAAGGATTCTGATTTTCTGTCACTTCACAGGAAACTGAAGATTCATCAGCCTCAGTTATTTCAGCTGTATTCACATTCTGTGGGGACCTGTGAGTTTGAAACGCCACATTTCATCTCTGTCAAGTCAGATTGTGAAGCAGATTCTCACCTGTCTTTCTCAACATGTCTTTAAATAGTGTTGCTCCCTGACATGAAGGACTCATGACTGACTGCGTCTGATGTGTCAGGACAGTGTGTCCTCTTCTCTGTCCAACACAGCAGCAAGTGTGGACACTCTGTGTGTCCCAGCCAGGGGTCACTCTCCACAGGTTGAATGACATCATGCTGTCAGTGTCAGGAGAGGCTCCAGCAGTGGATGTGACCCACAGAGAGGTTCAGAGAGACACAGCAGGCAGGAGGCCAGGAGAGACAGGAACATTACACAGCCCACTGCCAAGTTTACACACCAGCACAGCTACACACACACACTGCTGGTTGCCAGAGGTTAGTGAACTGGCTGGTAGAAACATTTCCACCTCTGAACCAACCAACTGGCATTAACAGCCTCTCGCCACGGCCGAGGACGAGGAGCAGCCTGTTACAGCTGGAGAGGACAGGATGGGAACAGTGAGGGAGCAAAGAGCCATGATCTGTCCCAGAGGTAAAGATACAAGACGGACACAGGCAGTGATGGAGGTTTAAAAGACAACCTGGCACTGTGGATCAGAGGACAGAGACTGGACAGATGAGAGAGAGACAGAGGGACAAAGAGGAGACTGATGATGTAAGAAGAAGCTGGTGGGACAGATGTGCAGGTGATGTGTTTTATGGAGCACTTTGCAGCGGTCTGACAGAGAACCCTCGGCTGTGCTGTGATCACTGTATTAATCTGATATCCTTCTGGCTTCCTGCCTCGGGGTTGGACAAACATAAAGCAGTCAGCTGTTGCTCCTCAGTGACGTCTCCTCTGAGACCTGAACACAGATCTGAAGTTTGGTGCTTCAAAACCTTCATCACTGCAGCTGTGATAAGTTGTGATGTCACTTTCACTTTTATGTCATACTAAAGGTGGTGCTTCATATTTGTGCCAATTAAAAAGTGTCCATCAGAGAGAAAAGAGAAATTAAGTTTGGTTGATGTTGGTGAGATGTGATTTTCTCCTCTTGAGGAGAGGAGACATGAGGAGGAAGGAGACAAAATGAGGCTCTGAGGAAGGAAGGTGAGAGCAGCTGGAAGAAGGGAGATGTGAGAGAGGTGTGTAGTCTGCTGTCTGCCAGACGATATGAGTCTCCTCTCTGGTTGTGTGGGTGACAGGTCTCAGTGTCTCCCAGAGGGAGACGCAGCTCAGCCACCAGGAAGAAGAAACACAATCTTTGAGCTGGGATAATGGTTCAACACTTTAATGATATGCTTCTTTCTTTACCCAGTCATTTCTCTTCCTCCAGTACCTCTGTCATCCTAAATGTGTCTCTATTTATGTTCCTGACTGTGTAAAAGTTTCTGTTCTGGACCAGCAGGAAGACGTTTATAAGTAATCAATACAAACCACCGATCCTCCTCCACTGCTGATTGACATGGGAAATTAAACTCAGTGAGAGTGGGCTGTGTTGGAGATTGGACTTGGCAGGAGCTTAACTCAGTGGACCATGTAATGAGAGAAGGTACAAACATGAAACATATTGTAAAGATGATATATATGGTTTTGTTCTGTGTGAATCATGAATACAACAGACAGTATTTGTGTTTCATTAAGTTCAGTGTGAAGTCGCTCTTTTGTACAAGTTTTATACAAACATATAGAGAACACATAAAAGGTTAAGAACATCACTGCTCTTTCATACTCTGATCCAGAATGAATTTATCTCAACCTTTTGTCTAAAAAACAAACCAACTGCACAGTAACTGAATTATTTCCTGTCTCTGTGATCATGTTGACTCCCATGTGAGCTTCTCTGGAAACACTGAGTATATTTTCAAGAGATGCTCACAGCGACTTTATCTTCTTAGTAAACTCAGTGGCCTCGGTGTTCGTCAGCAGATTTCAGAAGTCGTGTACAAAACTATGGTTGTGAGTGTTTTAACTTTTCACCTTCCTGCCTGGTACGGTCACCTTAACTGTACATCCAAGAATAAACTCTCTAGGATTGTAACTATGGCGAGTAAAATAGTTGGCGAGACACAAAGTCCCCTGACACAACTCTTTACAGACAGGAAGGAGTATGTTGGCAGGTAGCTCCCACCCTCTCTTCAGCCAGTTTGAGCTCTTGAGCTCCAGGAGGCGCTATAGAGTCCCTCTGGCACCTAAACATGTATTTAAGAAGTCCTTCATCCCGAGTGCCATCAGTGTCCTTAACTCAACAAAGTGACTGATGAGTTTTAAACTACAGACAGACAATGGGTGGTCATGGCCGAAACACCTACGCTCTGGCATGAAGCGCGCTGAAACTCCAGGGATTGTAACACCAAGTCCTAACTGATGAATTTATTTTATTTTAACAGTTTCTCCTCTCACTGGCAGCTGTATAGAAACTGAAGTTAAATTAAGTTTTACACACTGAGAACTCTGAGAGAAAGATGTGAATGGGAGGATGGAGAAGAAAGTTTTTGTGAACCATTTATTCTGAGAGCAACTCTCTCTGTCTCTCTTTCATATAAAGACATTTGATTTTGGGAGGAGACTCTGCACTCAGGCCACATTAAAGGCCTTGTTACCATCACTCCTCTGTCTCAGTTGTCACTTTCCATTTTGCTTTCACCTTGGAAGACTGCCAACTTCTCAGAGCGATGTGAGATTCTCTGAACATGTTGTTCAATATAAATTCCCTCGATGCTTCTCCCTTATTTTCGACCTTATGATATCAGCTGTTACTCAGTGTTGCATCAGGGCCTGTGCTTTTCTCTTATTCACTAGATTAGTTCCATACTTGAGGTCAGGATGCAAAGATTATGCAAATTTCACAAGTCAGCCGTATTTTAAAATTGATATGTATTGTATGATTGCAGTCAGTCCTCCTGCTCTTTTCTTTCTGTTCCTCATATTAGCGATTCAGTTTAAAGAGCTTCAGTCAGTTTCAGGTCTGACTGCTATTCAGCTGTAATAACCTGCACACTCAGTAGAGAAAGGTTATTTATGGCTCTAATACTTTTTGATGAGGATGCCTCTATCAGTCTAATGGCTGTGTCTGGGTCTGATGTCTCAAAGAGGAAAAAGGATGTCTGGAGTCTGAACTGTGAAATGAATACAGTGTGTGTCATTTTCTCTGTGCACTGGGCTGAAATATTATCTGTAATGACTCAACTACCAGCCTGAGATCACATCACTGCAGCCATTTAGAGACACTACTGACAATAGAGTTTTTTATTTATATTTTATTTCTTTTTTTTCCTTTTTTTGGCATTGCACAGCTTTTACTACATGATACGCACATTTAAAGTTCTCTGTGATAAAGTCAGTGACAAGAAAAGAAAAGCAACATGAGATGAATTCAGACATTTCGACCAATCAGACGTAGTCTCACATGCCATTACATTCACTCACAACAGAAACAATGATGAAAGACAGATAAAGGCACAGTGAAAATATAAAACCAGGCTTGTGTCAGGGAGAGCTCTCTGTAGTAGCTGAAATGGTTCAGCAGGTCATTTAATAATGCGATGAATCATCACACACTGGTCTTCTTCATCTGAGACACTTCATGCAGGTAGGAGATGAATAACTTGGTTCCCTCAATATAGTTGTACCGGCTCATTTTCTCATTCTGGGAGTGCATCCCGTCATCAAAGCCTCCGATGGGCAACATGATGATGCTTTTCCCCGTCACATCCTGGAAGGTTCTGGCGATAGGGATGGTCCCGCCCTCACGGATCAGATCAGGCTCCATGTTGAAAACTCTCTTGACAGCGGCCTTCCCAGCCTCATAGAGAGGATGCTGAGTGTCAGCCAGCCAAGGCCTGGCCCCGATCACCATGGTGACTTTCAGCTTATTAGGACTCTTGCGCTTGGCAAACACTGAGTGAAGGTAGTCTGTTACCTGTTTCTTGACCATAGCAGGGTCCATGTTGGGAACTTGTCTGATGGAGAACTTAGCAGTGACCTTAGCAGGGATGACGGTCTTTGTACCGGGGTCAGAGAAGGCGCCCTCAATGCCATGGATGGAGACAGTGGGGTAGCGCCAGCTGTGGGCCAACAAGTCCACCTTATTGTTGTACATGAGCTGGGTGACACCGATCTTGTTCTTGTAGTCGTCGATGTCAAACTCAATGTCCTGATACATTTTCCATTCCTCATCAGAGAGGGGAGCCACGGCCTCCCTGATCCCAGGAATCAGGATCTTACCGCTGGGGTCGATCAGCGTGTCAAGAATGCCAATGAGGTCGACCATTGGTTCGATCACAGCGCCTCCATAAACACCAGAATGTAAGTCCTGTTTGGGTCCTTCAACCTCAGCAAAGAAGTAGCAGTTGCCTCTGGTGCCGTAGGTGAGGGCAGGCCGTCTGCTGAGCCAGCCGCAGTCTGAGATGATGATGTAATCTATGTCGGAGAAGAAGGTGTCTCTCTGGGCCAGGATCATGGCGTCCAGGCCGTTAGAGCCCGTCTCCTCCATACCCTCAATGACAAACTTGACATTTACTGGCAGCTCCATATTGAGGGCCTGGTAAGCCTCCACAGCATGGATCCAGGCTAAAACTGGGGCCTTGTTGTCTGATGCTCCTCTTCCATACAGGTTACCATTGATGTCAGTCAGGTTGTAGGGATCTGTTGCCCAGCCGTCCTCGAGCCTTGCTGGCTGGACGTCCACATGACCGTAGACACACACGGTGTGTTTGTTTGTGTCATTGCCAAACTGAGCTGTCACCACTTTAGGCAACGCTAACATCTGTCCATCAGGAAGTTCTTGTTCTCCGACGTCCACCAGCTCTACAGTCCCTCCCATCAGCCTCAGCTTCTGAGCCACCATCTCCATCATGCGGTGTAGGTCTGGTCTCTTCAAGACGTTGCTGGAGTCACTTTCGATTGCAACCCAGTCCCGCAGAGCCTCCACATATTCTTCTTGATGGCTGTCAATGTACTGTGCAAGCTCTGTGTACTGGAAGGCATGGACAGTAGAGATGACGAGCAGCAGAATGGAGGGCAGGACTGGAAGATTCATCTTGTCTCTGCTGAGCGGTGTGTAACAGTCTCCTAGGGCAGGCACACTGTGGCCCTGTGTTGTTGCCCGGACATTTATATACCCGCCCCTGGGTTCAGCAGGAACAAAAGCAGCATGATGAAATGAACAAAGTCCTGTTGGTTGTGTTTTGAAATCTCCAAGCAAACCCCCAGTTACATAAAAGTAGAGTAGCTTCGTTCCACATTAGGCAGGTGTCCCGTTGTGCTGGACTTAACGTTGAGCTACTTGTAAGCATTCCTAGTTGACATGCAGGAACATTAGATTAAAACACTGAGACAGGTTTGTGTAAAAATATTTAACCTTTCACCTCTTCATGTTCATTGGATAAATTACCCGTGGTGAAAACTTCCTGTCTCTTTGTGTGTTTGCCTTTTTTTATTGTGCAAATGTAGGACAACACAAACTATGACACAAGTTCAACTTGATGGTTTAATGAGTTAATGTGCCTCATTATGTACATATGAGTGTGTGTCTGTGTGGTAGTGTGGAAGGGGTCTCTTGAGGGGCAGTTGGGTGGGATTAAGGTTGGGGATAGAGGTGGCAGAGAAGGAGGGTGGAGGGTTGACAGGAGCTGCAGGAAGCGTTTGTGACCAGAGCTCCACTGCATATAATGAGAGGGGTGTAGTGGAGGGAATATAGGAGGGAGGGGCTCAGGAGCCTGGTCAGAGACTTGTGAGTTTGGTGTTTCCAGAGGAGCACAGTGGAAAGAAGCCTTCTGGCTTTATTGTGTTTATATCCTCTGTGATTTATAATGTATGTTAAGTGTGGTTTCATTCATGTCCTTGTTTTCTTTAGCAACAGAGGTCAGCTGGGTTGTGAGAGAGGTAACAGAGTTTTACTGAGAATTGTTTTGTTTACTCAGTGTGTGTGTGTTTGTTTCTGGCTGAACTTCCAGGCTTTTGCAGAGCTGCTTGAATCCCTCATGAATCTGATTTGTGCATCTAGTCCAGAGAGTTTATTGTCAATTGAAATGAGAATGTCACTGATAATACGTCGGGATTTTGCCAAGTAGGACATGCTCCTGGATCAACATCCCACATTTCATTCCTGGACCAACATTGCAATCAACCAATTACAGCCCTCTGATATCATCCGTGTGGTGCTCAGTGCTTGTTTCAGAATTCCTTTGTGCTTCTTCAGAGCTAAGCCAGTGTTGCCAACTTAGCGACTTTGTCGCTATATTTAGCGACTTTTCAGACCCCTTTAGAGATTCTTTTTCAAAAAAGCGACTAGCGACAAATCTAGCAACTTTTTCTGATGTTACTGAAGACTCCTGGAGACTCTGTTGTGAGAGCATGTATCATTCTTCTCAACAAGCAGCGGATGCTGCCGTGGGCCCTTCCCTTGCCCCAAAGCACTAACAGACGGCCCAGTCCTCCCTCCCAGCTGCAGAGCAGATGTTAACCCCTCCACGTCCAGACTGCAAGTGAATTGCGCATGTGTGGAACTGCCGCTGGCTGATCCCGACCTGGTTTACAGTCAAGGCGGGATGTAAATGTAAAATTTTCTTTGTCTCATATAAATCACTGAAAGAAGGTTCATTTATAGTTCTAAACATATTCAGGGTATTTTTTTCACAGACATATATACACAGACACCGCATTGACTGCCGCTGCCTATCAGAGCCGACATCCTCGCTGGCCGCCATCTTGGATGGGTCTCGCTTCGCCTCCACAGTGCATTCACTTCTATTGAGGAAGGGTCTGTATGCACAAGTAAAATAGAATAACTCACTGAATTTTCAACTGATTTTCACGAGGTTTGGTTTGTTACAAACGGCACACATGTAGTTATGATACAGGATGCTTTCGTACATTAAAAATGCGGGATTTCATGCTATAATACTTTCTGCAGTTAGCAACAGCATGTTATTTAGGTCACAACACAGTTCTTTTATCCACCTCAACCCCAGAGTGGGATATATATATATATATACAGTACAGGCCAAAAGTTTGGACACACCTTCTCATTCAATGCGTTTTCTTTATTTTCATGACTATTTACATTGTAGATTCTCACTGAAGGCATCAAAACTATGAATGAACACGTGGACTTATGTACTTAACAAAAAAAGGTGAAATAACTGAAAACATGTTTTATATTCTAGTTTCTTCAAAATAGCCACCCTTTGCTCTGATTACTGCTTTGCACACTCTTGGCATTCTCTCCATGAGCTTCAAGAGGTAGTCACCTGAAATGGTTTCCACTTCACAGGTGTGCCTTATCAGGGTTAATTAGTGGAATTTCTTGCTTTATCAATGGGGTTGGGACCATCAGTTGTGTTGTGCAGAAGTCAGGTTAATACACAGCCGACAGCCCTATTGGACAACTGTTAAAATTCATATTATGGCAAGAACCAATCAGCTAACTAAAGAAAAACGAGTGGCCATCATTACTTTAAGAAATGAAGGTCAGTCAGTCCGGAAAATTGCAAAAACTTTAAATGTGGAGTCGCAAAAGTGGAGTCGCAAAAACCATCAAGCGCTACAACGAAACTGGCACACATGAGGACCGACCCAGGAAAGGAAGACCAAGAGTCACCTCTGCTTCTGAGGATAAGTTCATCCGAGTCACCAGCCTCAGAAATGGCAAGTTAACAGCAGCTCAGATCAGAGACCAGATGAATGCCACACAGAGTTCTAGCAGCAGACCCATCTCTAGAACAACTGTTAAGAGGAGACTGCGCGAATCAGGCCTTCATGGTCAAATAGCTGCTAGGAAACCACTGCTAAGGAGAGGCAACTAGCAGAAGAGATTTGTTTGGGCCAAGAAACACAAGGAATGGACATTAGACCAGTGGAAATCTGTGCTTTGGTCTGATGAGTCCAAATTTGAGATCTTTGGTTCCAACCGCCGTGTCTTTGTGAGACGCAGAAAAGGTGAACGGAGAGATTATATATATATATATATATATATATATATATATATATATATATATATATCCCACTCTGGGGTTGAGGTGGATAAAAGAACTGTGTTGTGACCTAAATAACATGCTGTTGCTAACTGCAGAAAGTATTAAAGCATGAAATCCCGCATTTTTAATGTACGAAAGCATCCTGTATCATAACTACATGTGTGCCGTTTGTAACAAACCAAACCTTGTGAAAATCAGTTTAAAATTCAGTGAGTTATTCTATTTTACTTGTGCATACAGATCCTTCCTCAATAGAAGTGAATGCACTGTGGAGGCGAAGCGAGACCCATCCAAGATGGCGGCCGGCAAGGACGTGCTCAGGCACTCGATGCGGCGTCTATGTATATATGTCTACATTTTTTTTACTCAGTTTTGTCTCTCCTACGACATTATTCCTCTCTCCTACAGCAGCCATTACAATTACATGCATATGGACAATTGTGCAAATGAGGCGATGACATCATTTAGCGACTTTTAGGACAGCCAATAGCTACTTTTCTTACTGAGGAGTTGGCAACAGTGAGCTAAGCTAGTTTTCCAAAATGAAGTTAGTAAAATTAAACAAAATCCTCAGTTACATTAAACAAAATCCTTATAAGCTATTGTGGTGTGAGTGAGTTAGTTAGCTAAGTAGGTTGGCAATGCTAACAAGTAAACTTGCCATAGACTAGAATATTGGCAAGTTAGCTTGCTAAACAGGAAGGCTATGCCGATGAGTAAGCTTGCCTGCACGCTATGTGGCAATCCGCCATTAGGATAAATGTTTCCCTTTAATTTTCACGTCTCGTTCCCCATTAATTCACACCCCCGCCACACCTCCAGCACCAGCCAATGGCATCCCTTCCATGATATTTTAAAATGGTGTTGTAAGAGGCAAGATGGCGGCTTGCCACTTACAGGGAAGTGGCAGCATCTGTCTCACCGTATATCTGTCTCCTCATCACCGTGCCTGTCCTTGGCTTTTTGAACACAGTCTGCGGTCGGGTTGGTATGAGTAAAACGCCCTCGCCCTGTGGAATACAAAGTCTGGACTCTCTCCAAAACCTTGGAGCTATGCCAGGACCGTCAGTCTCCTGAGCCAACAGCCCCAGCCGGCCGGCTTCCTGTGTGTGTGAGGTAACTCCGACGAAAGTCGGAGATTTCGCTTACAGAGATCCTCTATTGTTTTTTTTTTTTTTGTGAAGAGGAATAACTCGGGTGGGAGATAGACAAACAAAACTTATCTGACCTGAAGATTTTTTGTTAGCAAGAGGGGTCACTTGGAGGGGTTTTCCCGGGACGGTGAAAGATTGAACTTTCTGTTGTGGTTGAACTTTGTTTTTGTTTATTATTGCTGGTGTGGGACATTTTGACCATTTTGCTTTTGTGAATTTGCCTGAAAAGAACATTTTCTTTTGTGGGTTGTGTTTAACTTTTCAATACACTTGGAACTGACTGTGTTGCATTGTCCTTTGCCTTTTTTGCTTGTGCCTTGTATGCGTTGTTATGGTGGTGTGAACCAAAAGAGGGTACATGACACAGAGTTTATGCTTACTGAACTGTGTATCCTTGTGGGGGATTACCCTGACCAATACTCGTTTTCAAATTGTTGGAGGGAGCTCCGAATGGCACCCCTAAAACTCCAGGTAATCCGCTACAGCTAAATAGGCTATAGAAAAAAGGAGGGGAAATGTGTTAATTACAGCTATTTGCAACTGAAAAATAATATTATCCACACTTAGTGAACAATATTCTAGCCTGTTGGCAAGCTTACTCGTTAGCATACCCTTCCTATTTAGCAAGCAAACTCTGTAATATTATAGCCTATTGGCAAGCTTCCTTGTTAGCATAGCTGTCCTTTTTGGCAAGCTAACTCTTTAATATCCAAGCCTATTGGCAAGCTTACTTGTTAGCATAGTCTTCCTACTAAGCAAGCTAACACACTGATATTCTAGCCTATTGGCAAGCTTTCTCATTAGCATGGCCTTTCTAGTTATCAAGCTAACTCGCTACTATTATAGCCTATTGGCAAGGTTACTCGTTAGCATAGCCTTCCTATTTAGCAAGCTAACTCGCTACTATTCTCGCCTATTAGCAAGCTTACTCATTAGCATAGCCTTCCTAGGTAGTAAGCTAACTTGCTATTGTTCTGGCTTATTGGCACGCTTACTTGTTAGCATAGTCTTCTTATTTAGCAAGCTAAATCGCTAATATTCTAGCCTACTGGCAAACTTGCTCATTAGCATAGCCTTTCTAGTAAGCAAGCTAGCTCACTGATATTGTAGCTTATTGGCAAGCTTACTCTATAACATAGCCTTTCTAGTTAGCAAGCGAACTCACTGAGATTTTAGCATATTGGCAAGCTCACTCTTTAGCAAAGCCTTCCTAGTTAACAAGCTAACACTTTAATATTCTTGCCTATTGGCAAGCATACTCTTTAGTATAGCCTTCCGAGTTAGCATGCTAACTCACTGATACTGTAACCTATTAGCAAGCTTTCTCTTTAACATAGCCTTTCTAGTTAGCAAGCTAACTCGCTAAGGTTTTAACTTATTGGCAAGCCCAGTCATTATCATAGCTTTCCTTGTTAGTGAGCTAACTTGCTACTATTATAGCCTATTGGCAAGATTACTTGTTAGCATAGCTTTCCTAGTCACCAAGCTAACTCTTTTAGACTACAAGGTGATTAGATATTGTTGAGGCAGGTTTCTTTTCTTTAAAGACTTCAGCACTCAGACCTCATTAATACTCACTAATAACCATTCCTAAAGCTGCTGTCAAGGTCATCCTGTCTGCTCTGTGACCGATATGAACATTTTAAACTGGACTGGAAAGTTTTCAGGGTCTGATGAGATTATTTCTAATCTTACAGGTAAGTGCTGCCAATGACCTCCCTCAGAAGAAAAAGAGATTTAACAAAGATCCTCGACTATCTTCAGCACCATTCATATCTCAGTGGGTTTGTTATTCTGTGTTTTTATAAAGAGAAGAAAAGTGTATCCAGAGGGCTGCTTAGTATCTTCAGATGATAATGGTAGGACACAGGCTTTATTTACAGATAAGTTTCCTCTGTTGTTCCACACAAACACTCAAAGAGAATCCTAACAAGAAGAAACAGCAGCTCTGCTCAGGTCTCAATGTGAGTTCACATTTCTGTAGAAAATTAATGTTCTGAGTGTTTCAGAAAAAGGCAGGTAGAAGTTTAAAGAAGGAACAATAAAGCTACAGTCAGACTGTGATTATGATTCAGGTCTTTCAGACAGTGTGTGTTTGAGTGTGACCACCTTGTTGTTCATGATTTAATGTGTTTATGTGGTTGTTGGGTTTCCCAGTTCCCCACAGAGCAGAACCCAGCAGATACCTTTAGCCTTGTTACCATCACAGTGTTAGACTTGTGTTGTAGCTGACAGCTGAGGCTTTGTGTTATCAGACTAGAGGATCTACTGGATGGTCATATTTTATACAGAAACCCTCAGGCTGAAACACTGGAGCACGTCGGACATTGGAGAGAGATGCATGTTTGTTCAGAGCCAGTGGAGCTTTTCTCTTGGTGTGTGTGTGTGTGTGTGTGTTGTGACTGTGTGTATAGTGGGATGGGAAGCGTCATGGCTGACTAACAGAGATCAGATACTGGCCTTTTCTCCACCCCAGAGGATCCTGTTCATCCTCTGTTCAAACTCTTGGTTTGCTCTCTGCGTTTGCTGTTCCCTCCTCCTCCATTTCCTTTCAGTAACAGAAACAGACACAGCTCTCATGTTTCACTCAGTAGATGGAGGCAGACTATTACAGACTTTAGAATATAAATAGGTAGGTGGTAAAACAAGGTAAAACAAGTCAACTCTTAATTGGTCCAGCAGCCACATCAGCAGGTGCAACACGTTGACTCTAACGACCCTCCTGACACTGTCAACTTACTAATTCAGAAAGAGAAGAAAGAGTTTGGCTGTCATATTATCAGTGTGTTTAATTATTTATTCTTTACATGTGTATATTTAAAGATTAACAAACATGTCACAACATGATTTCGTACCTCGTAAAACATTTACAGAACGTCTTCCTATTAATAACGTGACTGATGTCTGATGTAATTTCGGTGTCCCAGTTGCAGAGTATTGTGCGTGCTGCCTCTCTGTCTGATATACTGGGACACTTAAATGGAGCAGAGTCCTTGTTAATGTTCTTAGTGACACCTGTGCTGCTCCTGCTATGACACATCTCTCTGTAATGCTCCAGTATGTCTCCATGCTCTGGCCCTGCACTCAGCTGGATCATTATGTCACTATCAGTTACACATTAAAGTCAATGGAGGCTGTGGGCTGTTTGAAAGCTTCATACACACTGTTTACGCCACACTGCTGATGGAGCTCTGACTTTCCTCTGATGACTCTGGTCTGTTGACACGTTCAGGATCCTGAGACAGTGATGACCTCATCTCATTTTCTGAGCAGCCACTACATCAGTATAGACAGTGTGAGAGACACAGCGTCACTGTGTTGTGACTGTGTGCCTCACTTCAGTTATATCTGTAAACCAGAGTGAGCTGAACTCAGATCAGTGCTGCTGGATGGTGTGAATGGTGGATGCAGCAACTTGAAAGTGAGTGACAGCTCTGGTATTACTCTGCCAGTCAGTCACACATCTCACTCTTTCATTGGTTCAGTCGTCTAATAGAAAACCTGTCCTGTGTTGATTCATGCTGACAGGGGATCAGATCCAAACTCAGACATGAAGAAATGATACACACAACATCAAATACAAATCATTTATCCTGGATTAATATTTTCACAGAGACGCTGACAGAATAGTGACATCATCAAACACAGTTGAGATGGAGGTGAAACTCCAGAGGATGAGTGTCTGTGGATATCAGCCTATTAAATCAGATTAGCAGCTGAAGTGTGAAGGTTCACTTCATAGATTGCATTTACCATTCATGTCATGTTCTCCAAACTACCAATCTTCTGTGAGAGGACCTCCAGACCTCACCCACCCACTCACTTTGTCCCTCTCAATATTTGACTCCAGATATCACCCTGCACTTTTCCACCATTTACTCCAGTCAATGTCGTCTATTTGATCAAATAAGAAGCAGCTCTGTCTGTCCGTCTCTGTTGTTCTAAAGACGTTGAACGAGCCGTCTGAGTCGATGAACTTTGATCTTGTCTGACAAACTCAAACTGACACACACACACATCTGCACAGCGATCCAATTTACAGCTGGTTTGGTACCATGACATCTGTGAGTCCATCAACGACACCAGTCTCCTGCACAGCTGAACACACACCAACACTTTCTGCTCCACTGAGACAGCAGATGGAGACAGTTTGAAGAAGACGAGACACTTTGATGGTGTTTGTGTGATTCCTCACTGGCATTTGGCAGCTGGATCGGACAGTAAGAAAACTAGAGTTTACATTCATGTGTCAGGTGTTGACTGATGTTCCTGCAGATATATAAATCTATTGTTGTACATTTGATGACAGGTGATATTCTAATATGCTCCTCAGATCCTAAAATGAACAATCTGTTTCGTCATCGTGACACTGAGTCTCACTTTTAACAAATGATGATGAGCAGCCTCCATCAGCAGTGAATCTTAACACCCATCTAGACTCCACACAGTGAGTCGGTTATTGACAGCAGCCTGTCAGTTAATATTCACGTCAGTCATGCATTATATTAAATCAGTCACATGTTGCAGATAACTGTGTCAGTACAACCTGCTGTTAAATTCAATGTGTTCAGTCTTTAAACCTGATTTTCTTGATAGTTTCTCGCCTTTCAAAACCTGCACCTTATTGTTTGGTCTCCTGACCTGAACCTTGTCTTTACACAAAGTGTCCAGTTTGTGCTGTTTTCACACAGTCACATTCAAGAAGAAGAATTAATGCTCTTTAAACTTCCACCCAAACAATCCCTCCCCTGATCCCAAAGTCACTTCCTCCATGTGACTCTACAAAGACCTGTGAGACTCACTGACCTACAGCTAATAAAGCACCATCGCTGCCATCACACACTGTTCCTATCCTGGTTTTAGGGACCTGATTAATGCTGAAAACAGAGGCTGCAGGTTTCAGAGTTAATTGTTGAGCCTTCCAGGTGTGCTGTGGTCTCTGAGAGAGAGGAATCTTTAAGGTGTTGTTAAGGCTTGGTTAAAAATATGACACACTCTGATGTCAGCCTCAGCCCTTAATGTGTGACCACAGTGATGATGTGAGACCTCCAGTGTTGGTTATTACAAAGCTTCAATGGTCCGTGAAAGCTATAATGTAGTGAGGAAATGGGAGGAACATGGGCCTCCCAATATGATATTCTTCACAAGCTATTTCACCCTATCTCCAAATATCATTATTTGTGTGTACCCAGTGTGAAAGTTGTGTTGAATAGCAGCGTGTGAAACCACAGACAGTGGCTGGCAGGTGTTTTTACTCTCAGTGTCTCTAATTTACTGAACACATCAGCTGTCTCTCTGAGCAGTGAACTGCTGATAAAAATAATGTATATCAGAATAGTGACTGAGACTGCATGTGGATTTATGTCATGTGTGTGTCTATATGTGCAGCAACAGAGACACCATGTGTACTGTAGTAAAGCCTGATAAAATCCTCCTGCTAAGCTGCTATTGAATGTTGAATTATTACATGTAGCCAGTATATTGATATCAGAGCTGTCTCGCACTGTTGGGTGTGTAAACTGTCTAAAACGCTCAGCTGCACTTGTTTAAACTCTGGAACGTGTTCCTGATGCGCAACATTACAAACAAGTGAAGCACAGAGCAGCAAGAAATCAGGCAGCAGCTTCCAGGAAGTGATTCAGACTGACTGCAGGCGTCAGTGAAGGAAGTCAGCAGAGACACTGGAGGTAAAGAGACTCGATCGGTGCGTCTTAACTAGAATTTTGAAGCCTCATTTGAATTTGCTGCCATGAAGAGATCTGTGTTAGCCTTCCTGTCTCAGCCTTGGTCACATGTTAATGAGTCAGAGCTGCTGTAGTTATTGATCCTGCTGTGTTTCCTCCATCGTGAGGCTGTTGAAGCAGTTTCCCTGACTTCAGTCCAGCTACATCGGTTTGAGCAGAGCTGTTTGTAATGATTGTTTCCCTGAAGTAGGTAACAGCAGAGCAGTGGTCTTAAAATATATCACATGTCAGTCAGCACCCTGCAGGCCTCAGTTTAAATCAAAGCCACATCTCCTCACATGATGTGATGCCATTGTTTGTTCTCTTGGTCAACCAGAGGGATGAAGTGTCCCCCCCGAGTGTTCAGTCTTTGCTCGTGTCCTCTCGTGTCTGTCCATGTCCTCCTGTAGCTGACAATAGAAAGCTGGACAGTTGTCCACCCTCCCAGCCTGTCGTCTTGTGTCCTGTCAGGCTTTTCTCTGTGCTTCAACAAACACCGTTTATTTAACTCAATCACACTGATGTTTAGAGGAATAATGTTTCTGCTGGAAGGAAAAGTTATATTTTAATAGATTTATGTGAGAAGAACATTAGCTTTGCTAATATTGGCTGTAACTTTAATTAATGAGTTGTGGTACCAGCTGGTTTTCACATCAGGCTGCCTGCCAAGATTGTGCTCTGTATAAACACTCTCACCATCTCTGATAAAATTAAAAACTGACTGTAGGTTGTTGTTTCCAGCGTATCAGTACATTTTTATTACAGTATTATGTTTCACGACTATTGATTTCCCTTTTTCCTCCTCCTTGCTCTCATCTATGAACAGAGATCACAGCTGCTGGCTCTCTGTTCACACCAAAGAAACATGACGCTGTGTTGGAAAGTAGGGAGGTGGAAATAAAATGTTTGCAATTGAATCTTAATAAACAGGAGGAAAGCACTTTAAAGATGGAGCATTATTTCTCACAGGAATAACGTTTTGTGTCTACAGATGCTCATTGTTGTTTTGTGGTATTTGCTTGTTCTCTCAGATTGAGACTTTTTTCTGCTCATAGTGTGTGTGACTGTGTTGCTCATGTATTTGCACTTTCACTCCCAGCTTGTCAAACACTGACACTTGGTCAGTGGCTCCTGGCCAGTGACCGAGGCGCCCTTTAGCTTCTGTATTAGCTGCACTGGGGCGCGTCATTATTACACGCTCTGTGTAGGGTGGAGGGCAGGGGTGGTGGACGGGTCAAACAAACACAGGACTTTAGGAGACCATTGTGTCCTGTGTGAAATCAAAAGTCAGTGTTCAGTGATTTCATGTTACGGTCGTCCTCTTGAAACTGTGTGTTGCTCCAGTTAACTCTAATAAACTGCACTGTGGTGAGGCCCTAATGAAATGATGTGACTGCTGCGTTGGAGTAAAGTGGGACACACACTTGGTGTTTACATGTTGCAGAGCTCTCAGCCGCTCTGAAGAATGAGACAATCAGAAAGTGCATTTGGCCTTTGATGAATGTGATTATGTGTCTGCTCCAAATGCCTCCAGGTCTGTGTGGAGCAGCCAGAGTCACACATCATGTTTATGGCTGCTTTATAGGACTGGATGATACAACACATTTGCTTGTTGGTTCAGATAGATGAGACCCAAATGTGTTACACACACACACACACACACACACACACACACACACACACACACACACACTCTTACATCACTTACAGCACATCACACACTGTCTCTTCCTCCTCGTCTGTTCTTGTCTCCACCTGCTCCATCAGATGAACTTTATCTGTCCACATCTGTGATGAGTTTTGAGCCCCACTATGTCTTCACTGCACAGTGGGAGTCAGAACAGGCTGTGCCCCTCATGAGTAGTTCTCCCCAGGCTTCACCATTCATCTCCATCTGTCTGAACACACAACACACACACTCACACTCTCCTCCAAGGCCTTGGCAGTGTTAGCATCAGAGTACAGCCTCTCCAGGTTCTCTCTGTCCTGCTGTTTCTGATACATGCTCTGTCTCCATCCTCAGCTCTCACAGGAAGTGGTGACTGTGAGCTTTAGATGAACACTGATCTGTGAGGTGTCAAAAAAATACAAAGACAATATCCCAACAAAATCATATAAAACATGAACAAAGTCTTTATTCAGTGATTGAGGATGAATGTGGCATCATCTGTGTCCTGCAGCTCATTTCACAGCTCATTTCATACAGACCTCCCTGTGCTGCTTCTTGGAAACTAAAAGCCAAAATATTTGATGAGGGGCTGCAGCCCTTCACTGACTGCTGGGTGGAGAGCAGCAGCCCTCATACAGAGCAGGAGAACTTCACTATAATCTGGTACTTGTCTTCAGTTTGGCCCCTTTGTGGAGGCAGAGTGATGAGTTTCTGCCATAAATGACAGCTGGGATAGTCGCCAATGTCATTAGGGCAAACTGGCAGGCAGCATCATTCAACCAGCCTCTCCTTCCTAAAAGCCTCTGAAGCTAAAATACAGAGTTTTCAGCCTGCTTGTTGCCCACTCATGTGCCCAAGGCATGCCAAGGATGATGCCCCCACACAAAACCCCACTTGTAGGGTCTCATTGTTCAGTTTACTTTAGCAAATGAGACCAAAGCTTCAGACTCTGACTGGAGCTCTGAGCACAGACATTTAAAAATATACACACTGCATATGAACTGTGCCTCTTCATCAGTTTGTCATCCTCACTCACTGCAGAGTTTTCTCTGTCTCTGAAGACGACTGCTGAGCAGCTGTACAGCTCTTGGCTTCACATTGAACTCAGAGATTGGAGCTTCACTCTCTCACAGCTTTTATCAGCACAGAAGCTGCACTGGAAAGATGTTTATGAATGACATGTGAATTATTGTGATGCTGTACCTTTGCTGGTTTTAAAACCTGCCTGGTTGACAGGTCCATTTCAAGTCAAACGTCGCCCTCTGTAAGGGAGAATATTCTGTCTGTTAATAAGAATATAAAATGTTTCCCTACAGTTTATATTACTGCTGTTTTATTCTTGTTCCTGGAAAGCAGCTGTATCTTCAGGACCATAGTGTCCAAATGAAATATTCACTGCATGCTTCGCTTGTCTTTTTGTCCCACTCCATTATTAATATCAATATTGTAGAGTCCCCTACAAGGTGAGATAATGTCTCATCCATTTACCAGGACGTGCACACACTGATGTCATTTAAATGATTACTGCACACTGAGATTATATAGAGGATATAACTTCCTGCTAAATGTCAACCCATTCAGCCTTTGAGACAGATATCAATCTCAGCACTGAGACTCATCACATCTCTTTCTGGAGTGTCTTTGGACGAGCAGCTACAGATCTGAGAGATGTGCTGTGAGTCCTGCTGCAGGAATAAGGCTGATCACAACCAATAAAACACAACAGCAGCTGTTCTGCAAAGAGACAAGAATGATTTGGACTGACGTCCAGTCACATGACAGAGCAGTGGAGGGAGACAGCAGCAGGACCACCACTGTAGGCCAACACTTCTTTTAGAGGAAAGGCTCATCTGAGAGAGATGTTTAAAAGCTTTAAAATGAACAACAGCATCGACACAGACAGCATGGTCTCTCTCTGGTTTGAATGTCTAGTTCAGTTCAAGAGACAGTGTGTCTTTTGTCCACTGTGTCCAAACTGATGTCCAACACAGACGGATAACTGCATGTGCTCTAATATCTGCTGTTAGAGGAAACTCACAAAGACCATCAGTTAGTGTCGTTAAAGGAGCCTGTGGTTTGGCTGCAGCTCATGTGACTGATGTTGTGTCTGCAGATATCATCATAAATTACTCCAGTGGAAGCTGTTAAACACGTCAGGTTTCAAACACACTCTGTGAAGTGGCTAGAAATGCTCACTTGTGATTAATCCTGTTGAATTTATTAGATTTAAAAGTGCATTTATATCAACACTGCATCATTTTCCATCTTCTGTCTGAGAGATACAATCTAAATGTCTCTGAACACCAATTTTCTTCCAGATAGAAACTCTTAATAACTCATCACAGATTTATTCAGTACAGGTCACCATTAAAAATGAAGCCCACTGTGTGAGATTTCAGCTCCACAGCCTTGGTTTGTTTGTGGATTGATGACTTTGTGAAGCAGAAGAGATTGAACATTTGGGCAGTGATAGATGTAATCACTGTGGTTTATCAGAGGCCTGTTTGTGTGTTCTGGTCTCTTAAATCAGGAGATTTGCAGGAAGAGAAATTGTGATTGTGAACATTGAACAGTAAAGTCTCATTTTATAACTCTGTCAGTATAACTCTCTTCTTTAGTCTCATCAAGACAGCTCTGTTATGGTGCTGATTGTCTGTTAAATGAAGCTGACAGTATGTGGGAAGAGGACATTTTCACACAGTGAATTGCAGAGCTTCATAGTTTCAACTGACTCAGCAGGAAGACTTGTTTTTCTTTTTCCTGAAGGAAGTTGCAGCTGTGTTTTTAGAGAGCTAAGTGTTTGTCATCAGGAGGATTTAATGGGTTTGATGCAGACTGTAATGATGTCACAGAGACAGAACTGAAACACCATAATGAGCCGTTTAGCTAAACAACTGCGGTGTAACTGTGGTCTTAATGGGCAGTGAAGGTGAAGGAAGGATGGATCATGACAAGAGGAATCAGGTTCATCACTTTGACTCAACTGTTGTACAGTGACAGACGACAACACTCAGTGAAGTAACAGAACTCAGGTCGTAAACAGCTGGAATATTTCTCATGTGTCAGTGTGAGGAAGCTGTCAACCAGCCTGCAGCCTGTGGAAACTCACATTATTACAACTATAATATAAACTGCTTTAGGATTTACAGTTTCCTTTGTGTGGAAGCTGCTGTCCAACCTGCAGGAAATGAAGAGCAGCTCCTACACTGTTTATCAGGAGCTTTAACAGCATTGAACCAATTTTATTTTCCGAGACATTTTCTGCTGTTATATTTTAGGTGTTGTGAAGCATCTCGTCCTCTGGTCTCTGTTATTATTGAAACACTGAAGACAAGAAGACTCTACATGATGGAAAATATCAGCTATAAAAGTCAAAGCCTTCATGAACCTGTGGCTTTACACAGCTTTTAGTCTCTCACAGCTCACTGTTCAGATGTTCCAGCTGCCATGTTTGATCACGTCTCAACACTCTCATTGATCCTCTCAGTATCAAACTGTAGGGAGCTGTTTCCAGCAGACAAGCTAAGTATAGCTATCTGCTCTGAAGGAGCAAACTGTTGGTCCAAACTGTCAGAGACTGAAATGTGTGCACCCACTAGTGACAGGCGAGCTGACCTTTGACCCTGCTGACAACAAGTATATGAGAGGCTCAGAACAAAGTGTGAGTCGCTCTCTCGTCTGTGAAGCACACGTTGTGGATCAATGATAAAGGGCCAGTTCATAATGTTTAACAGATCCACAGAACACTACACGTCCTGCTTCCTGCTCTCTCTGCCTTCTCCCCCATCTCTCCTGTCTCTCTGTACTGTCACCCAGATAATAAAGACAGCAATGACACAAACATCAGATTTAAAAGCAGCACGAGCACAGACTGTTTGTGACACACAGACTTTCATGTCACTGCTGGAGGCAGTTACAACCATGAGTTCAGAGTAGAGCTTGGAAAGAAAGTCACTTTGGAGTTTACAGATAGATGTGTGTGTTTCCTCTGTGTCTGCATGCAAACATGACTGAGTCCCTCACACACACACACACACACACACACACACACACACTGATACGATCTCTCTGAAATTCAGTATCAAATGACATTAATTAAATGTGTCTCAGCTGTAACAAAAGAAAACCCTCTCTCTCCTCTCAGCACTAATAAATAACAGGCAGGGAGCAAATATGATCCATTTGAGCTCACCATTGAAATCCATTTAATGAACCATCATTATCTGAGCGATGTGCTGCGGCTCTGGAAGTGAAACCTTCATATCAAAGTGAACATAATGGATCAGTTTAACCTGAGGTGGACTCTTAGTGACAACAAAACAGTGAGTGGCTCTGCTGTTCAGTGCTTCAAGTAGGAATCAAATGTGCTTTAAACCTTAAATGGAGCCATTTATTCACCTTATACACCCTCAGGTGCTGAGAATTTATCACCTGCTGACTCTTCTCTTCAACTCCTCATGTTCTACGATCCAGTTTGACATGTGAGGTGGAAGCCTTTCTCAAGTGAAGTCAGAGATGTACATATAGAAGCAGAGCAATGATCTCTGATGGTAAATGTCAAACTAACAGTTTCCATCAGACGTACACGACGCCTTTAAAACTTTCTGCTCCAACCCAAGTCATCATTTCCTCTGTTTGTCCTTTGTCAGCCTGCATCACTACAAAATCTGTCTCACAGTAACTGGCACACATAATAGAGAAACATTAAGTGTGAAATTAATGCTTTGTCATGTTCTTTGTGCGCTGAGCTCAGTAAACGTCTCAAATTGCTCACTTGTCGTGATCATTTCAGATAATTCAAGCTCACCAATTTTCCAACTCTGTCAGAGTCGTTAAAGAATCAGTTGAGCTGAAGTCTTTATCTTTTCCTAAAATTGTTCTCTCTCTTTGTATCGACTCTGAAAAGGGAACAAGTCTTTTGTCGACACACAGATAAAACATGATATCATTTTTAAATCTGCTTTTTGTTTCACTGCCTTTTAGTGTTGGGAGGATTATAGTCAAGATAAACTGGAAACACATGGCATCAAGTTATGAGGTGATTTGATATGTTTGTATGACTCTGTTTTTATTGTATTTTCTTTTATTTGTTTTGTTTTACTTTATTGTATTTTGTAGTGTAATGTACTGATTTACTGAAGACATATACTGTACCTTTTAGTTGACCTTTAAAAGATATGTGTTGAAGCAATATAATCTGTGCAACTGACAAATTACACATATTTCATGTATTCTTATGACACACACACTCACTGAGCACTTAAGCATTGTGGTGGAGAAGTACCTAGGACTCACTGTGAATCATTTCTAAAAATAGCATGAGGATGGGTTCAGAAAACACTAGTGGAAAATTAGGGGAATTACAGCTTGTCCTGAGAATGACCCTAGTAAGAGGAGGCGGTCTTAGATCTAGGAAAAACATTACTCAGCAGAAATATGACACCATTATGGTGGGAAAAAATTGACTCAGAAGAGGTGGGATATTGTTACGATCAGAGCCAAGTGGGAAGGACTAAGACACAGCAGAAATTCTACGATAAAAGAGCTAGCGCAAACAAAGAAATTTCGGTCTTGTTCCGGAGCTTGACTCATTGGGTTGTGATGTGTTTGTTGCCTGCGAGCACATTAAACTCAGTTGCATCTGATTCTACGTGTCTCCAGTGATTTTTTTACCTCTGAGTATTTGAGTTTTTGATATCTAATGGAAGACAAAGAAAGTCCGTTTGAGAGGAGAAGAGCGAGGTCGCGAGCTAACTGGCCCAGCTCCCGACCATTTGAATTATTTTTCTACAATTTATTTAATTTAATTTATTTTGTTTTGTTTTACTTTATTTTATTTCATTTTGTTTTATTCAATTTATTTAATTTAATTTTGTTTTTTGTTTTACTTTGTTTTAAATCATTTTATATTATTCTATTTAATTCAATTTAATTTTATTCTATTTTGTATTGTTTTGTTTTACTTAATTTAATTTTATTTAATTTTAATGCATTCTATTTAATTCAATTTAATTTAATTTTATTCTATTTAGTATTGTTTTGTTTTGTATTATTTAGTTTTATTTCATTTTGTTTTATTCTATTTAATTTAATTTAATTTTGTTTTTTGTTTTACTTTATTTTAAATCATTTTATATTATTCTATTTAATTTAATTCAATTTAATTTTATTCTATTTTGTATTGTTTTGTTTTACTTTATTTAATTTTATTTAATTTTAATTTATTCTATTTAATTCAATTTAATTTTATTTTATTCTATTTAGTATTGTTTTGTTTTACTTCATTTTATTTTACTCCATTTTATTTTATTCTATTAAATTAAATTTAATTTAATTTTGTTTTGTATCGTTTTGTTTTACTTTATTTAATTTATTATATTTTATTTATTTCTTTATTGTTGTGTTCAGCTCTGTCACTGATGGACAGAAATATTTGGAGTGTAAAGATCTCACTGTTGATGTTCTTCATCATCTGAAGTGCAGCGACAGGAGCTGAGGAATGAATGACCCAGTCTGTAGTTGTATTAGTGATATGATTCATTTATAAATATGACTGATTGTATTTTAGCTCTTAAACTCAGTCACAGCAGTGTTTGTCCTTCTGAGTCGTACACAGACTGAACTGGGCTGCGTCTCTTTGTCACAGTGAGGTGTAAAGACGCTCTCATGAGTGTCTGTCTGCTGGCTGCTGATACAACTGATTGTCAAGTGTGGTCATGTTCCCCATCAGTCCATAATAAGTCCTCTCACCTTCACCAAACCTCCAAATGAAACTGTGTCAGTGACAGAAAGTGAGCTGCTTCATCACTCAGCCTGATGACTTGTTCAGAGAGAGGCTTCAAGAGTCGCTCACATGACTCACTGGCTGTTCACACTGATGACACTCTTCTTCTTCTTCTTCTGTTTCCATGTCAGCCTGAAGCCTGTGCGCCCTCTCTTCTTCTGTCTCTCTGGAGCATTTTTAAACATGCTGCTGCTAAATATTCAGCCTTGATGAGCACTGTGTCACTCCCCATCTCTGACACGCTACATGATGCTGCTGCTTCACTTTAGGATGAGTTCAGAGTTTCTCTTGATACTGTTCCACCTCTGAAAGTTAAAATATGAGCTGCCAAAACACACCTTCAGATAACAGTCACACTGAGTGCTGTGTGTGTGAGTGTGTGTGTGTGTGTTTATCTTCTAATTGTGTTTGTCTCTTTCTCCCTCTTCTGTTTTATGTCTCCTGAACTTCTTCATCCTGAATCTTCTTCTGTGGATCCTGAAATGCAGGTAAAACATGATTATTTCTGACACACAACAGATGTCAGAGTTTACATGTGAGTGTGTTTTCATGCTGTGTGTCACAGTGTCGTCATGGTAACACCTGTGTTTGGGGGGTTTCCTTCATGTGTAGGATACAGTCGGAGGGTAACAGGCTGTTAGGTTGTGTGATGTTCTCTTAATTATATGACATTAATTATAAATGAAGACACAGAGAGGTCAGGAGCTTTCAGCTAAGTGTTCAGGAGAAGATCTGAATGAGCTGCACTTTGTACAGTTAATGTGAGCTTTCTCTCTAATGAGGGGATGTAATGACTTGTTTTTCATCACAGTGATAAATCTCTGATTGCAGAGCTGTAAAACCCTGAGGAAAAGTCTGTCATTAGAGGTTTGCTGCAAAACTTGTCTCATAATGTCGACTGTCTGCTTGTGATGTTTGGAAAACCTTCATCTGTTGTAGAAATGTTTCTCACATTTGCTCATTTACAACTATTTTGTCCTGATGTGTTTCAGCTGTCACCTGATTTTTCACTGTGAAACCACCTTCTGCTCAGTCTGTACCCAAATGTTTGGACATCATGAGTTTAACATTCAAATGTTTTGCTCCAGATGTGCTCCAGTGTCTTGTTGGAGCTGAATGTATGGAGTATAAACCCAGAGGTCACCTGTTGGTTTGAAGTGTTCAGTAGTGACGTCAGCCTCGTTGCTCTGCTCTCACTGTCTGACTGCTGTGCTGTGAGGATCAGACATGATTTGTGCTGCTTCACAGATTCTTGTAAAACAGTGTGAACAGAGTAAGAAGCTGTTAAAGTGTCCTTGTTAACTGAGTGTCCTCGATGTGAGGAGCTTTAGCTGCTTGAGTTTCTTGTACAGTGCAGGATGGAAACATGCTGCTGGTCATATTTAGAGAGGACGCAGGAGGAAATGAGCTGCGAGCTGAGAGGAAGGAGCAGGTGTTAGCTCAGAGAGGAACACAAGTGTGTGTGAGTGTGTTTTCATCCAGTATCAGTGTCCCATCTTCCCAGAGGGATAATAAACATGTTTGGATTATTTCTTGTCCATTTAAAGAAAACAGATCTGGTAAAGTGTGTGTTCACAATTAGAGTGTGTATGTGTTTGTTTTGTAGGTTAATGAAGCCACTGGTTTTTCCTCAGCTGCTGTATTCCCTCCACAGACGCCCGTACCTGAGGCTGATCACCTCAGCTTGAATCTGAATGAAGTTATTAATCTCCTCAGCTGGATGTTTACTGAAGCTGTTCAGTTTGGTGCCTTGCTTGAGGGCACAACAGCAGGAGTCTCAAAGTAAATCATCAGTTAAATGAAACCATATGTGAGCAGGTGGCCGAGGATAATTCAGTTTGATTGTGTCATCCAACATTTCATTATTTGATCCATTTATCACAGCTTGATGGACAGTTGTCATGTGTCTTTGGAGACGATGCTCCACAGGAGTCCTCAAACTCAAAGACATGCAGTGACAGTAATGTTTGTTTGATGTTATGGACGTCCTTTATTCCAGTGCGGCTGCAAAGTCAGAGCAGCGCAGAAAAAGCAGTCGGCCATTTGAAGCTCCTGCAGAGAGCAGAGCACATTTTTTGTGGGCAGCTAGTGGAATAAATCTTTGTGGGAGGACTCCCACTGGTCGACACTGGACGACTGGCTGCTAAAGAATGAGAGCAATAAAGAGAGAAATGTGCAGTAGAAGAAGAATGGGTGCTATATTGGGAGTGTGGCTGTTGTTCAGTGGGTGATGCTGAAGGTGTTGCCTCAAACCAGTTGGACAGCACTGGTGCACACTGTGGTGTCCCAGTCTGTACTTATGAGCAGGGAGTATTCCCTTTCTGATGATGTCACATAGTGGAGCCAGCACACGCTCGCTCTGTCTGTCTGTCTGTCTGTCTGTCTGTCTGTGCAGTGTGACCTTGCATGTGTTTCAAGAAGCAGAGGCTACTTGTGTATTCAGTGTGTGTGTGTTGCTGTGATGTCTGGCACAGCCCATTTCACACACACCTCAGGATCAACCTGTGTGTGTGTGTGTGTGTGTGTGTGTGTGTGTGTGTGTGTGTGTACACTCATGTGCAGTGTGTCTTTGTCTCCATGTTGGACTCTGGGTGTCTTAAAGTGAAAAAGCTCTGGTCTATTTTTCCCTCTCTCTTTAATGTCTCATGATAATGTCCTCACAGTGGCATCAGGTAGTTTTATCTGAGGCTCATATAATACACGTCCTCTCTAGTTCTCAGTCTGGATATTTGCATTATAAGCTGATAAATAAATTAAATGTGTCACTTTCTCTGGTGGAAACTTTATAATTCTCTTGGGTGTGTTTTACATTTTCAACACCCTGAACTTCACCTCTGTCGTTGTTCGTAGTGTCGCTGCGTTGTCTAAAATACCATCTCAGAGGTCTGTGTGCTGCATTAGGTTTATAAAGTCTGTCATTAGAAACAGTGTCTGTCTCTACAACCTGGTATACACTGTGTGATTTGGGGCTGTAGATAAGACTGCTGAAATCTGACAGTGTGTAGGAGGCTTACAGCTCCACACCTGACAGCTTGAATGTCACTTTACTCAGTCACAGTCTGACCCTCTCCTCTTTACCCTCTGCTGCCCTCCTGTTGTTTTATTATCAATATGTTTTTATCAATATGTGAATAAAAAGCCGTCTTTACCAAAGACAATTATTTTAGTCATGCATGTCTGTAGGAATTATCTGTGAGGAACTTCCTGAGCAGAGGCTGGTCTGAACTGAACTCTTCTTCTCTGGTAATTATTCCACTCGCAGCAGAGAAGTTTGAATCTGTGAATCCTGTGAAGCCACACAGCCTCAGGGAGGATTTCCTGAAAACTGGAGAATTCATGAGCCGCCCTCTGTTTCACTGCTGCGTTAACATGAAACTAAAGTTAATAAGTTCTGGAAAATGTTCCTCTAATCAGCAGATTATAATTAATAAGGTCAAATGTTCAGGGCTCCCATTATAATCACAAGGACTGATCCAGGATCAGAGTTATTGGATGTATTGTGTACATATACAAGGAATGGTTGGTGTATAAACTGTCATTTAAAATCTTCATCTCATGCTGATTTTCCAAAGTGACTGATCCAAGTTAAAGTGAGTGAAATCACATGAGATCTCTGTGTTGAGATTGTGACTCTGCTGCACTGCAGTCCTTCTTCAGCTGCTTCATTACTGATTCATTTCAGCTCAGAGTCTCTAAAGGAACTGATCTCTGAAGGTTTTTAAGATGGACGCCTCTGGTCTTGACATCTACCTGTACGCCTTGAAGAGGCGCTTGAAAGCACTTGAAGTGTGGCACACTTTAGTCCAGTGGAGAGCAGGGTGTGCTGGTTTCAAAGTCACTGTGAGAGTCAGACACAGAGATTTCATTGGACGGCTGCAAACACTGTCTGCGTTCAGTCAAGCTTCATCTGGATTTTAATTCACAGCAGAGAAGCTTCATTAGTTCAGCAAAAAGCCAAGTGCAGATATTGACAGTAACACAGAGAGACAAAAGCTCTGATATATAATGTGTAGACATCCTACAGTCAAAGTAACATCAGTGTATTTTGGGACATTATATTGTTACACACACTGTGATTTTAAGTAGAGGTTGGCTCCTTGCCACAGTTTGAATTCCCCAACGTGCTGATGTGTGTGAAAGTGATCCTGCTCTCCACTCTTCACCTGAACGCCTCACATTTCTATTACTGACACAGTGGCTGACTTCCCTGAGGCGATCACACACCACGGAGACACAAAGATGGAGCCCTGAGGTTTAAAACAATCTCTCCCTCACTGTCTCTGTCTCTAGTTTCTCTCTTTCACACTCTGTCTTTCTCATTCCCACCTCTCAGTAAATGTCCCCTCTAGGTTAGCTGCTTCTCACCAGCCGTCGCCACATCTACTGCTTAATGCAGTCCAATAAGAAAGAGGGTTCAGGATGAGATTAGGGCTCCACTGATTGTTCTCTAATCAGACAGTGATGAGAGGTTGGTGTCATTGTACAGAGCCCCTCTCCTCCTCTTGGCTCTGTGTTTGATAGGAGTAACCCCTTTGGGCCGGCACTGTTGGATCGTTATTCTGAGATGGATTTAAACTGTGTCAGTCCATGTTTCCTGATGTGTCACTTCAAAATATAGGCCGACTGTATCGCTGAGACTCTGGTGATGCATTCAGGGACACTTGGTATGGATTGCCAGATGGCTGAAAGTGCATTTATAAATTTTTTTCCTCATGAAATTGAACTTGCAGTAATAAAATCTGGAGTTGAGGATATCACTGTGTGAAAGTCTGCTCTGGTTTTATCTGCAAAGGCTGCAGAAGTGATGCACAGCTGAATTTCTTTAACCCAGAGTTTCCATTCTGTGGTTGTCAGCTTTCTCATCTGTTGGTAAATTGACTGATTTCCAGCCACTTCACTGGCTGTCTGTCACTGTGACATCCTAATAAGATCTAAATCCTCACAGCTCCATTTGAAAACCATCCAACTGCTGTCAGGAAGGACGGGACAGGAAGTGCTGCCACGGCCTCATCCATCTGTCTGTCCAATGTGCACATGCATCAGCCTGGTTTTATGCTCATGTATCATTCCAGTATCAGTTACTGTTGTGGCAGCAATCTGATTCTTTTCTTATATTTACTGTCGCTCCATAAATAGATGTTGGGATGTCTGATTGTGGAGCTCCTCTTCTGCCATCTCCTCCGCTCTGTAGAGCTCGTTGGAATGAAACAACATGCAGAGCGAGTAGTGACGGCCCTCCTAAACCTGACTCTGCTGCTACAATCACAAACCACAGTGTTGATTGTAGAGAGCTCACAGAGTGAAGTCTCAACACACAACAGACCACGAGGATAAATCTTTAATGCCTCTTAGATAAATACATGAGAGCAAAGAATCAGCTCGTCAAACTCTCCACCAGTCACATGTCACAGTGTAGAAATGACATCATTGTGCTTTGACATCTCGACACCCTTCTGTTCTCAAGTTCATGTTGAGGCCCTGACACACCAAGCTGATGGTCGGCTGTTGATCAAAGTTGGGCTGTTGGTGAGCACTGAATGTCTTATTGGCAGTTCAGGTCAGTGGACGAGAAGAGAAATGAAGTGAGTAAAGTAAACAAAGAGCTAAAGTCAAGGGGAAAGAGGCGAGAATTTTTTCTTTCATCACTGAGCTCTTTCGTAGAAACGTTTCATGACGGATGATGTGCTAACTGGCTAACAAGCATCAAGATGGACTCCTGCTGTCTGCTGGTGTGGAGAGTTATTTCCTCTCACACAGGTGCCAAACGTACGTGCTGGTTGACTGTCAGATGTCGTCTTTGTGGTGTGTTAATGTGCGACTTTTTGGCTGAGACATTGTGACGTCAGGTGATGTAGCAGGGGGCCTTTGTCTCCACTAGTTCTCTTCAGTTGCTCTGGTGTGTCTGGGCCTTCAGACTGAAACCTGACATGTGCCCTTTGCAAATATACAAGAACGTAGTAACCAAGTTACCATGGGTGCAGATCTGATGACAAGTTTGGGGGGGACACAATCAGTTGTGATTTTTTTTTAATTGCACGCATGCAAATCATGCCCACAGAGCGCTTGAGATTGCCAGCATATTTCACGATTTCATAGAGGCTCATCACCATCACCAAGTCATTCAAAAAGCACTACAAAGAGAATCATATGCTTACCTTTACTGTTTATTTCTCTTAAACAGCCAGTAGTACATGGAACCAGCCATCACCCTCCTTTTCACTGCTTCGCTGTTAGTTAATGCTACTTCTAGTTTCAGGGTCTCAGGCATGTTATGTCCACTCACGTTCTCATCTCTCGCCTCTCACGGATTCCCATTTCTCTTCATCATTTTCCCTTTCTCCCAGTATATAGGACTACTGTATACATTTGTTCAATTTCAATCATTTAAGCTATTTAGAATTGGGGGGGACAATTTGTGTTTCAGAATTTGGGGGGGACATGTCCCCCCCATCCCCCCCGGGATCTGCACCCATGCAAGTTACTCAAAGTTGATTTCACATGTTGTCGTGTCAAAAAGTCTTTGGCCTCAGGAGGCAGATGTTTGGACCCATCAGCACCTGGACACACTGAGGACTGATCAGTGAACTCAGGAAGCTACGAACTTAACACTGACTGACAGCTGTCATGGTGACGAGGCCACAATGAGAGAGTGTCGGCAGTGATGACAGGTGACAGAGTGTGTGTGTGTGTGTGTGTGTGTGTGTGTGTGTGTGTTTTCTTCTGTGACTGTTTGACTCAATATAAAACGATGAGCTCAATCTTCAGCCTGCACACACGTCTCCAAGCTACAGATTTTATTCCTCCAACAGAAAGTGGAGAGTGAGCAGTGAGCAATCCAAATAAAATAGTGAATGAGAGCAGCTGTCAAGATCAGTTCCTGTAACATGTTCCAGTGTTGGATACAGACTCTTTAAACCATTCATATCCAGTTTAACTCAGCTGGAATAAAACCTCCGTCAGCAGCAACATTAATCTGAAATGATGCTGATTTAATTTGGAAGTAAAGAAGGTCAGGAGTTAACAAGGTTGTAAAGGCAGCTTTGCTTCAGAGAGGTTCATTTAGACAGAGAAGAGGTGATGAACAGAGAGAGACGGAGAGAGTGTGAAGGGATGAAGACAGAGAGAAGAAGTTACACACCTTTAATCGCTGACCTGTGTTTTCTGACAGACGTCTCTCTGTCTCTGAATCAGTTGTACTCTGAGTGGTGCTCTGCTGCCAGGCACCAGGCACCATTTATAATGAGTTAACACCCAGAGACTCCCACTTCTCCCCTCTCTTTATAAAACACAGAGCTCCTGGAGCTTCTGCACATCATGCAGACCTCTCCAGTGGCAGCAAAGCTTTGTGGCACAACAGCTGGATATTATTACTCACTCACAAAGGGGACAAACAGTTTCAGCAGTTTACTCAAGCAGGATCATGTCTTCATTTACATTTGTAAGTCAGGAGGCAAATGTAAGCTAATGTTCTTTAAATGGATTCTACTAGAAAATCTAATTAGTGCTTATTATTGTGCTCATGAATTCATTGTCCTCACAAGAAAGAGCTTATGTGATTAAAGTGCTGGGGGCTCGGCTGGTCCTGGACTGAGTCTGGTTTGGTTTCTAAATCCCATTACTTCATTTCTCTGTTGGTTGAAGCTCATGTGTCTCTTTGTTCCAGCTCAGACTTCTCTGTCAGAGTCTTCCAGTAAAATGATGTCTATAAGTTAGATGAAGAAAACACAGAGTGAATCCAGCTCTTTATTCAGAGCGTTCAGTTATCTTTGAGTTACATGTGAAATAAATCCACAGTAACTTGAGGAATAAAATGTCCTGATGGAATATGGATGCACTGCATGTTTTTCTCTGGCTGCCCTCACAACCCTCAGCCCCTAAAACCATCAATTATTAATGTCAATGCTGCAGAATTTCCACCAGGTGAGATCATGTCTCAGATATTTTAACGAATATTGCAGCTCTCAGCCGTGTAGAGCTCACCGTTTGTTGTTGTAGTTTTTAAGATAGTTTCCTACATCCCTTGAACAGCAGGAGAGGCAAAGAAAGGAGGTGCGGACAACAACAACTTGGTGCTTTCTCAGAATGGATCTATTGTGTTGAGGAAAGACGAGGGTCTGTTCAGCTCTCTGTCACAGTTCACCAGGTTTCACAGCTCCCTTCATGCTGTCAGCTGCTTTCTGTTTGTCTGCTGGAGAAAGCACCACAGTGGATGAAGCTGTATGTTGCAGCAGATTGGGTCCTAAAACTTGTGTAACTTTCTGAAACACACAATCTCTGTAATATATCCCTGTTTGTATTGTAGCTTAAAACTCTCTGACTATTCAGAGCAGTGCTGCAGACCTTGAAATGAATCCATGAGAACACAGAGAAACCACTCAGAAAGCTCTGCCTACAGAAAATGTTTCTCATATCTATGAATATATTTAAGAGAGCACGATGTTCTTACAGTACGTTGTGTTTTTTGGTAAATACAAAGTGCTTGGTGTCATATAAGACTCTCTCCACTTGGCTCACTCCTCCTGAAATGCTGCAGAGTTCATGTCTGATTGTCTGAGCTGTTCTGTATTTCCTGGTCTGAAGAAGAAAGCCATCAGGCTGGTGGGAGTTTTCAGTCGTCTCAGGAAACACAGGATATTTCTTTTCTAAAATGGATCTGACTTTAATGGGAGGAATAAAAAAGAGTTTTCCTCCACGTCTGACTGTGTAACAGCCGTGTCAGGCACTTGTAGAGGAACTATAGAAACACTTTGACCACTTTAACACAACCATAATATAGCATTATTTGACATCTGTATAATAATGAATCATGTGTCAGCAGCAGAGCTGATTCCTCTCTGTGGTCTGAGCTCAACACTTTCATATTGTCAGGTCTAATTCAGACCTCAAACTGAAGCACTCACCTGTGATTGACAGCTGAATGCATAATAACCTGGTGTTTGAAACAGCTCTACCTCTCTGCTGTTAAAGGCTGTGAGAAAAGGGGAAACTTTAGACAGCTGTCAGTGACCTCAGTCAGAACTCAGAGGACAGACTGACTGAAATATTAAAGCATTTAATTTTCACATAACACATTTTATGTTAATGAGTGATTTAGTTTTGATGTGGACTGGTGCTGATTGTGGCTCCGCTCTCTTGGCATGAGACTGGTTTGTTCTTAGATGAGCTGGAAGTGTCAGACACAGTGGATGAGTTCTGTCCAGCAGCTTTATGGAGCTGCTTGTTGTTCATTGACAACATGCTTGTTGATAGATGTCATATTTACTGAAGTAATAAACAGCCACATGCACACAGGTCGCTGTGAGGGCGCTGAGTGCTGAAGGCTGTGCACAGTCAGAGGTGACATTAATACTCTG
This sequence comes from Epinephelus fuscoguttatus, assembly GCF_011397635.1. Classification (NCBI taxonomy): domain Eukaryota; kingdom Metazoa; phylum Chordata; class Actinopteri; order Perciformes; family Serranidae; genus Epinephelus; species Epinephelus fuscoguttatus. Next base: position 9,837,576 of record NC_064756.1, on the reverse strand, counting down.
TGGCTCAGTAAAGGCCGAGTTGGGAACAGTGAGGGAGCCAAGAGCAATAATGTGTCCCAAAGGTGAGATACAAGAGTGGAGAGGGCAGAATGATAAAGGTTTAAAATGACAACTTGGCACTGTGGATGTGACTCTGTGCCATCAGAGAGAGACTGGCTGGGAGTCGAGTCACAGCTCTCTGACTGAGAGAGAAAGACCTTTGTTGCTCTGATCAGCTCTGGCATCCTGCCCAGAAGGAAAACAAGATGCTTCATAGGTTATTGGAGGAATAATGATTCACTGAGTGGAGTCACCTCTGAGATCTGAACACAAGTTTGAGGCGGATCGATGAGAAGCTTTTGGTCACATCTGTTCTCTCAAATGTTACTGTAAGTTTCCTTTATGTCTTAATATGAGCTGTAACCGTAGCTCCACTTCACTGTGCCTGTAAACGTCCTGACTGTGTGTCTGTAGACATCAGTGTGGTCCTCTCAGTAAGGACAGTGTCTCTCTCTTCAAGCCTTTCACATGGACTGATTCAGTGGCTCCACTTCCACTGATTTCATGCTGCATGTGCGTTAAACAAGGGACCCAGTCAGAGGGGAGCACATGCTGTGTGTGTTTGGGTGATGGAGACTGTGAGTAGGAAGTAAGCGGTGATCCAGTAAGATCACAGCCACACACACACTCCTCTTATTAACATGGTGACAGCTTTGCCTGCTGATCTGTGTGTGGAGATTAATGAGGATTGGATGCAGAAGAACTGTTCCTCCCTCACATGATTATTATCATGATTCAGTCCTTTCACATTGCTGTTAGGGAGAATAAAATAATGATGTTAATGTTTAATGCTGCTCTCGTTCTGTTCAAGTGCTGATTCAGGTGAGCTGCTCTGTTACTCAGTTACTTAGTGGTTCTGCAGGTGTGTAGGAAACTAAAACTGTGAGAAGCAGCACAGGAAATGATCCAAAATACAGAAGTGACAGGAAACTGAAACAACCTGACAAACTGCTGAAGGAGAAGCTGAGAAGTTGGAGACTGGTGAGCTGAATAGGTGCAGCTGGGAGGCAGCTACTGTAAAGGTGCGGACACACCAAACCAACAACAAAGAGCTAGCGGCGACGAAAGTCAACTGTTGCGTCCCCTCACATCGCCTCACGTCGCCCTGTGTCAGTTGCATTTGAACACACTACGCGGACTTCATCCGATGGCCAAGTAGCACGTACGTTCTGCGTCTGCGTGAGAGGAAATAATACAAAAAGGGAAACCAGAAGTCTGAGGAATGCATGAGATAAACAAAGTAGCGGAATCCTGTCAGCCGAGGGGTTTCCTATCTGTGCAGCCGAGCACAGCAGCACCTCCACGGACTATTACATCCAGACGATCCCAGTGTTTCCTTCGCAGGCTCCACTTCACTCAGCTGCCCGATAAACCCACTGCTTCTTCCAAAATCCAAATGAGAGCAGAGGCTAACTGGCTGTGCTTCCCTCCAGTCATGCTGCAGCTAACGCTAGCCACTCCCAGCTAGCTCCAGTTTGTTATTCATGCTAAAGTGGGAAGAAGCAGCGGATCTGTCGGGCAGCTGAGTGAAGCGGAGTCTGAGGAGGAAGCACCGGTTAGCCCCGGTTTCACTACAGGCAGATTCACTCGCTACAGGGGCGAGGAAATAAAACCTGAAAAGCCAATCAGAGTGATCTCTCTCACCAACAAGCTCCGCCGCTGATTCAACATGCTCAATCAGCCGAAAAGCCGCCACCGCCGCCAAAGTGCCGACGGTGTGGGACACACCACAAAACCTAGGGTGACAGACGCTCACCGACGACGGTCGATGGCCGACTGTCGGCTTGGTGTGTCAGGGCCTTAAGAGATCAGGAGGCTGATGAGATGATTGGGAACAGGTGTGCAGATCTCTCACATATCTCTCACAGTCACTCAGTCAGTTGTGTCATTACAACAAGCAGAAAGGTGGAAGCAGAAAACCTCAGCTGCTCTCCCTCATACCTTGTCATAAATATTTATGAAGACATTTGAATATTGTGATTTTGTACCAACAAAATATCATTTGGAGGAAGGAAGAGTCGAGAGTGTGAAGGTGAATAATGTGGACAAGCAGAGGAGGAAGAATCTGACGGAGTTATAGTATTTATAGTCAGAATTTTACTCATCATGGTGACACACCTTATATTTCCTTGTGTATATTTTGGTTTACATGTCCTGTTTATGAAGTCATGACATAATGTGTGTTGTTAGAGTGCAGTCAGCCTCTTTATTGAGGGTCTGTTTCATCTCTCTCATGCTGCCACCTCAGGGCTCTGTAGGGTTACATGTGTTTAAAGCTGCTCACTGAGCTTTGACTTCACTTTTACCAGGGAGGACGAGGCCTCTGGACGTCATTACATATCCAATATTTAGATGTAAAACAAACCTGCACAGTAGTCATGTAATATTATCTCCATTTTTATGATTCTTGTCATGTAATGTTTTTCCAGGAGAGATCTAGTTTAGATAAACAGGGAGGACTCAGCTGTACTGAGACTGATGTCTGGCAGCATGTTCAACATTTAGTTCACTCGTGGTGTTTTACACACATCTGGTTCACATCAGGAAACTGTCAGTACAATGTTCCAAAGCCTTATTGGTGACAAATTGAATCTGTTAATCCTTGATGTATAATTTAATGGTTAGAAACATTTAAACAGGATTATTGTATATCCTGTATGTGTAATGAAGTGAGGTTCATATTTCCCTCGAAGGTCTCATGCTGCCATTTGTTCCTGTTCTGCGAGCTCGGCACATTTTGTAGACAAATATACATAATTTATGTATTCATGAGAACATTTTGGATGATAGTCTTATCTTGGGAAAAGCACAGATACTAATTTCAGTGATTTAAATAATTTTAATTACTGAGGCTACTGGATAATACTCTGATGCAGTCATGCGTTAAGCTCAGTGAAATTCCCACAGAAACAAAACATGGCTCTGGCTATTACACAGAGTAATTCAGCTTATAGAACATAAAGTGTTTACGTCTCATTTATTAATCTGCAGCTTTAACAACATTTAGTTTGAGGTTAGTTTTACAAGGCAGTCTCAGTGGAGCAGTTTGGTTTTATGTTCAGTGGTGGATTTGCACTGCAGTTAAAATAATAATTAAAAAACTGCCTGACTCACTGAGCTGATATTCTGTGTCCATACTCAGCAGTATGTGTCATGTAGGAGGGAGAGAGATACATGTATATACTGTAGGTGAAGAGTCACAGCAGCAGGATACAGACAGGAAATAGGAAGACATATTCATATTCACAGCACACAGAAACACACACATCAGTTCAATACACAGCTGTGTGTTTCTATAACATGTGTGACTCCAACAACATCAGGCTCCTACACATGTCAACAGTTGACGCTCCGCTGAGACACCAGATGGAGACAGTTTGATTTGTTACAGTGGCGTTCAGAGAAGATCATTTCATGGTTTGTTTCTCCACCACTGTTCGTACTCTGTGTTTGCTTCAGTCGCCTAAAATGACCAGTGTTTATATTTCCCTGATGGACGACCTCTGGCAGTCATGTGACTAATAACTGTCCTGTATAAACCTTGACGTGTCTTTGTGGTGAACAGACAGCCAGCAGCTGTAATCTGTGTTCACAGATGAGGTGGAGGAAGGGAGAGATGATTGATGGGCAGTTAAAGGAGAATAGTGGGATTTTCTCTGGACTGTTGGTTTCAGTGTTTCTCTGTCTGCTACAACAACAACAGACGGAGGAAAAACAGCCACTAGTGTGATGGTTCATTCATTTAAAACCTGCCCTCAGGAGCTGGATGCTGTTACATCACAAACACTGACAGACTTCTGTATTAAATCACATATCCAGAGGAAAAATGTCTGGAAGCCGTTCCCTGTTCAACAGCAGATCATTAAAATGTACATACAGTCTGCAGCCTGCCAAACATTTATCAGTATTTACTGAACTGTGGAACGAACATCAGGGAAACTACACACCATCCTGAAAGAGACAGCTTTTAAAAACTCACTAAACATCACCAGTAAAATCTGGGTTTTTAGATCTCATCACGTGGCAGCAGCTCAACCCATTTAGACATGTAGACATGGTCAAGACAACCTGCTGAAGTTCAAACCGGGATGTGGTGGAACGGGAGATTCTCATCATGGACGTGCAGCCGACAAATCCGCAGCAACTGTGTGATGTCATCATGTCAATATGGACCAAAATCTCTGAGTAATGTTTCCAGCACCTTGTTGAATCTGTGACACCAAGAATTAAAGCACAGCTACAGATAAATGCATCAGCTCCATCCTCTGTGATATAAATAGATCTCCACAGTCCTCTATCACTGTGTCCCAGACACAGAGGAGGGACAGCTAAAGATGTCCTCAGAGTCGTCTCCTCCAGGACCAGAGTCAGCCCAGCAGGCCTGAGTGTGTCCCGTGGTTAGATGGCCACACACTGGGACACACACCCGTCCATTAGTCCAGTCTCTCTGGAGGACAGTTAGCTATCAGCCAATAGATCCACAGAGACTTGGCTGACGGAGAGGACTGTGGATAGAGGAGGAGAGATAACTGTGGAGAACATGGTGAAGTGGGGCTGTGTGTCAGTGGAGAGGGAGGGAGACTGGTCTGAGACATGAGTGAACTGTGCTGTGTCACACAGTCCGTGTCTTTATGAGCCTCCTTCATCCACTGCTGCTGTCCTGTCATCTCAGATGGACGCTCATGTCCGTTCACTTGTTCATGTTAAAGTTGTGAGAGTGTGAGATGTGAGAGTTTGTAGAGACGTTTTAAATCCTGTTTAAACGCTGTGTTATCTCTGTCCTCTGAAATCAGCCTCTAAATTCTGATCAGATACTCTTTATGTGACGGCCACAGATCAGTGATGAGATAATTGCTTCCCTGATGAAACCAGGGGATTGTGGGTAACCAGATAAATCTCATAATCACAAGGCTCAAAAGGCTGACCACCCATTTGCATGCTGGGTTATGACTCTATTATTGTGGATTAGCTGACATTAGATTGTGTGCTGAATAACAAGTTGGTGGTGAACAGTAAGGATGGATACAGAGGCCTTTGTTTCAGTCACGCACCAACACAACAACAGTGTCAGTAGAACAGACAGCAGCGCTTTATTTTAAACTACAGCACCATTTGTTGTCGTCTACAAAGTGTGTGTGCTGCTGTAACATCCTGTCACACTCCATCTGTGTGTAGAATAAGAAGCAGCAGGTGATACAGAGGATTAACTCGACTAAATGAGTGTAGAAACCAGAGGAGCTCGGTCAGTGCAGGTGAACTGAGCCTCATGTCGTCCTTCAGTCCTGCTGGACTCGGTGCTCATGTCCTCTGCTGGACTCTTGCAGTCAGACTGGACTCAATAGTAGATTTTTTCTCGCTGTGATTCTTCCGTGTCACTGTTGGTGAAACTCATGAACTTTTCTTGGTTAAACAGTGATGCATCTTTCACATCATTGTGTTTGACAGCTGCTGGGCCATCTACAAAAATATCTCAGAGGTGGACAATATTAGGATTATATATCCTGTCCATTAGAAGAGTGTGTACAACACGACATCTGACAGCTTCAGTGTCATTTTAATCAGTCAGCCACAGTGTGAACCTCCCCTCTTTAACCTCTCCTGCCTCATCTTCTCTTTTATGTTTCACTTTACAGTGCTAATGAAGATGAGAGATAATTAATGAAACATTATCTCTATCAGACACCAAATTAAATCATCTTAATATTGTCCACTTTCATTTCTTGCTGTCAGTCTTGTGTGAGCTTGGTGAGCAGTTCTCCTCTGATCTTCATCACAGTATCTGAACACAACTCTGTCAAACATCAAGGACCAGTGAACATCTGATTCATTCTGCAGCTCATTTGGTTTGTACCAGACTGTAAAGCTACAACACTACAGCACAGTTCAGCAAAATGCAAAGTCCTAATACTGAAAGGGTTGGATCTGTGAAACAGAACATACAGTATAATATCAGTGTGAGCAGGTGGATCCTTCTGGGAAACACTTTATGTAAAATGCATTGTGAGAAAGTGCTGATCCTCTTAAACTGAGATTAATTTATAATGTACAGGGCAGAAAGACGAAAAGAAAGTTTTCTCCAAGTTGTGTTTAAATTTAAAATCAATGTGTCCGTGTTACAAACTCTCCTGAGACGTAGATATTTTCCTTCTCCCACATGTTTCCACATCTGCTCATTTTCTCCTCTTTAACCCTGTTTCTCCTCCAGCCACCATCACAGCTCCCTCCTAATGTAGTCTGATGAGAATTAGGCATAAACTGGATTAAACAGCTCCCAGTATGCGTCCCAGTGCTCCAGTCTGGAATACAAAACAGGATATTTGTATATACAATCATCCTGTGGTGATATATGTCATCTGTAGTTTGTCATGCTCTGTTGTTTTTACATTATATTAATACAGTGTTTTACTTTGTGCAGTCAGCTGAGTGTCTTTATGACTAATATGTTTAATTACAGAGACACAGCTTTGGTGCCTGAGACAAACCTCTCCAGTCACTGTAAAAGCTGTCTGATTGAACCTTTGTTTATTCACATTCTCACAGAGACAAAATGGTTATTAATCAACCAAAGCAGGATTATATGTTTCTTTTATGTTCTGTAATTATAAGTCATAAAGTGACAGAAGCTGGTGCTAATGTTCTTTCTATGGCCTCTGTTAGAGAATCTCATCACAGCTTAATATTGTCCTCTTGAAGTGATTGTCCTCATCAGAATGAGTTAATGTGATTAAAGTGCTGGGGGCTCAGCAGGGCCTGGACTGGGTTTGCTTTGGTTTCCCAAATCACATTATGTCACTTCTCTCTGGTTAAAGCTCAGATGGTATTGGCTCATTATGTTTAGTATTTAACTTCCTCACCGCAACTGAATTTCTTTATGAAAAAATATATGAATCTCATCATATTTCTTCACAGAATAAACATACATGAGTTCCTTCAGACAGCTCTGAGGGTGCTGTGCTTTGGAGCTTCTGTGTTAGTTGATTCAAAACACACATTAAACACACATTAACCAGCCAACAGCAACAGTCAAAAATTTGGCTCCATTACAACTCACAAGGTTCACTGACAAAACAACTGTCTTATACTAAACACGTTTTCCAAACAAAAACAACATGCTAACCATATTAGCACAAGCCTATGGCATTTTACATTGTATAAATTAGCCTAGCACAACCAGGGACTTCCTCTACTCTCTAAATCAAACACAAGACTTAAAATGCTATTTTTGTGGAGGCTTTATTATTTTCGCACTTTATTGTTTCTTATCTGTGAAATAAAAGTAAAGGAAATGGTTTCAGCTCACAAAAATAGCCAGGAGGTCTGTGCGTGGACGTCAGGGTATGGCGTAGACTCTGGTACGGTGTCAATTCGACACATAAGTATTTATCTTGCTTTAGTATCATGATGGTGTGTTTAATTTGACTCAGTTTCTGCTGCTGCTCGCCCTGCTGATGATCTCATCTCACCTCCCACCAACAACCAGCATCCATCTGTCACAGCTGTTTGCAGCTCACCTCTCTGTGATGTCACTTCCTTTAAATTGAAGCTTATGGTTCATGAATATAAACAGTGTTTCATGTCAGCCATACAGCTGTAATGTTGCCAATTAAAAACCTAACAACTTAAACTCATTCATATTTGATGTTCACAGTCACACACTCTTCATAGAGCAGTTGTATCTCTGGAGATTTGCTGTCACTGAATAACAAGATGTTTTTGCTCCATTGATCTCATGCTGTGTACTTCCACTGTCAGACATGACTGCGTTCAGCTTTGGCTGCAGTAATCCCTGTATTTACAAAGTCATTGTCATGTTGAGAGCTTTGCTGTGTTCAAGGCCACTGAGCTGTTGACTTCAGCCTGTACTGACTCTACAGTGTAATGTAATACAATGAGAACAGCTTTACTTAAGACTGACTGCACTCAAGTCCCTGTTTAGTGATGTGAAGGGCTCTGCTTATAGGGAGTTAAAGTAAAGTTTTACCACATAAATAACCTGACCATGAAGTGGATGAGACTGTTTTCCTTACATGTGTCAGACTAACGTCACATTTTGCCTCTAATGAATCAAATATTCAGCTCACATTTATCACAGTCCTCGTCATGCATATCTTTAAAGTGTGACCTGCATGTGTTAGTTTCTGCTGTCATGTTTGAAATGACTGTCAGATTGTTTGCAGGTTGATAATAAGCCCCAAATAAATTCAGCCACACTCCCTATCAGGTTGTTACAGCAGAACTGTCACAGTGAATCTCAGATCTTAATGGGAAATTAAAGTGAAGATCTCAGGTAGGTTTAGCTGTGCCTTTGATTTGCATATTATTTACAGAGTCAAACAAACTCAGACTTTTTTGTCACTTCGGTAATTTGTTTTCACTTTGTGGGGAAAATTTAAAAGGTTGTGCAGGATGTGTCTTTTATTAGATATTTTTGCTTTGACCATCTTGACGTCTTCCCTTTATTTATTTATTTTTGCATTATAATACATGTTGTGTTAATTCAGTTTTAAGGTACATTTTTGAGGCCACACTTGTGTCTTTGTTGGATTTAGGTGTTCTCCTTTTATTTCAGTGTCTTTTCTCTTCCTCTTTCCCTCTGTCAGTGCTGCTTTCTTTTGTCTTATTCCCCTCATCAGTAAACACTGGAACACTTAAGTGATCGTTCAGAGAGCTCAGAGGTTAAGAGCAGTGTGAATATCTTTTTCCATAAATCACTGTGTGTGTGTGTGTGTGTGTGTGTGTGTGTGTGTGTGTGTGTGTGTGTGTGGAGCTCCAGTCTGCTCTGTTACAATGATCTACTACACACAGTTGTAGGAAACCATTTCTCTTCTGTGCATCTGCACCCTGATATAAAACATGTGCATGCTTTATGGTGTGATTTGCTTATTGTCATTGATGATGCTTATTTGCAGCTGATTTATTTTCAGCAGTTGTTGATTAACTACAGAACTCAGCCTCAGTTTAAAACACATATCAAAGAGCTTGGTGCAAAATGTTCAACCTTAACTTCAGCTGTTGATTCTCAAGAGCAGCTGAAGGTTGACAGATATTTAAACTTTCATATAAAGTAATGTTAGTGGTAAATCAGGTTGAAGAGCTGTTCCAGGTTATTAAAACTGTTGGAGTGTGTCAAACAATCAGTATTCACAGCAGGTGAATTGTATAAATCACAACACCTTAATCCTCCATCAGACAATCTGTTAATAGCTGCTCTGCTGGTCTTTAACACTAATTAGTAAATTATAGGTTTATATTATGTCTCATTCAGCCCAGTGTTTGAATCAGTGTTCTGACATTTACTGAGGATGTTGGCTGCTGATTCAGACCCCTGCTGATTTGATATTGCTCCTGATAAGTGAACATGTCTTCAGTGAGGCAGCGATCTAAATACATTTGGATGCATTGCATGATTCCCTGTGTCTATGTAGACACCTCAGCTGAACCAAAGACTGCTGAATCTCTAAACAGGTGATACCATGTTTTCTCCACTCTTTTTCCCCCTAAAACAAATCCATTACATCCATGTAAGAAATCATGGTCAGGTTTTCCTGTTAAATCTCGTCCCTCCAGCTACAGAGAAAGTTATTATTCTCAGCACTCAGACACTTTACATTTATTTCTTGGGTTTCCGCAGACATGCAGCAGCAGATCTGATGAATGTGATTTGACTCCTGCTGCAGGAGGAAAAGAAAATGAGAAGCATTAAAAAGCTCTGACTCTGACTGTAGTCACATCTCACAGAGCAGTGTAGGGGCTGTTTGGATGCAAAAGTTAGCCACTGGACAGTGTTGCCAAGTCCGCTTATTATGAGCGACTTTGGGCTTGCTTTTCTGTAAAGTCGCTTACAAATATTGGTAGTCGCGGGTCGCGCTTTTTTGGGCTTGTCTCTAAAGTGTAGTTGCTTATTTGGGCTTGTTCCCAGCTCCATAATAAGTTGTCAAGCAGATATTTTCGATATGTTATTTAAACGTAGGATAGTTTGTCTTGCCTGTTCCCTCTGTCCCTCCCCATTCCCCATACACACAGGAGACAGCAGAGTTTTTTCCCCACCTGCATCCTGCTTCTAATTGGCTCTGACCCTGATGGCAACGAGTACTAGCCAATCAGAGGCAGAGCAGGGCTGGTTAGCCCTGGTTAGGAAAACATCAGTCCTGTAACTAAAAGAAAAAAGTTAGATGAGTGCATAAAAAGCAATAATAAATAAATAATTTGTGAAATAAGGATGATATTTATTTTTGTGTGCAAATTTAAATTATCAGAGGTTTACTGTGTATATAATATGCTTGGTACATCAGTCTATATTTGATATCCCATCTGTTTTCTGATGTTAAATACTGTTAAAAGGTGGTTTAACTCCCTCTTGTGGTCATTGTCCTGAAGCTCAGGGGGGAGAAAAATAAATAAACTGTGTAGCCTACCGTGGGTAGTTTTGCAAAACTGCGCACAGTTTACCAATCTGTCCACATGGATGTAAATTGACAATCTGTACCCACAGTTTAAAAGCTGTCCCCACGGACTGTAAAACCGTATGGGGTGCCGTTTGTAAAGTGTCTCACGCTGAAAATAACATCAACATTTTGCCACATTTAGCTTCAAACAATGTTTAAAAAAGTATTGTGATTTTTTTTAACGTCACCTTTTACCACATTTACAGCAATATTTGTTAACTTAGAAATATATTAAATAGTTAAATCTAAATATTAAATGTGGCACCTAAATGTTAAATGTTAAATCTAAATATTAAATGTGGCACCTAAATGTTAAATGTTAAATCTAAATATTAAATCTAAATCTAAATGCTAAATCTAAATCTAAATATTAAATCTAAATCTAAATCTAAATGTTAAATCTAAATATTAAATCTAAATCTAAATGTTAAATCTAAATGTTTTGGGTGAAACTAAATATTTAGCTAATATGCAAATTCACACTGCCGGTCACCGGAAGTACCAAAATAAAAGCTCGAGATGCTCAGACTGTTTATAGAATCAAATAACGAATTAAAACCAACTTATCGGGGGAAATGGACACTTGAACATACATTAGCGTGATAATAACTACCTAAAATAACAAGAAACGTGTTTGGAGAAATTTTATTTGATGTGTACTTTGAGCCATCTCGAGCTTTTATTTTGGTACTTCCGGTGACCGGCAGTGTGAATTTGCATATTAGCTAAATATTTAGTTTCACCCAGAACATTTAGATTTAACATTTAGATTTAGATTTAATATTTAGATTTAACATTTATATTTATATTTATATTTAGCATTTAGATTTAGATTTAATATTTAGATTTAACATTTAGATTTAGATTTAGATTTAATATTTAGATTTAACATTTAACATTTAGGTGCCACATTTAATATTTAGATTTAACTATTTAATATATTTCTAAGTTAACAAATATTGCTGTAAATGTGGTAAAAGGTGACGTTAAAAAAATCACAATACTTTTTTAAACATTGTTTGAAGCTAAATGTGGCAAAATGTTGATGTTATTTTCAGCGTGAGACACTTTACAAACGGCACCCCATAAAACCGTGCATACAGTTTATTTAATTTTCTCTCCCTGGAACCTAGGGGGGCTCCGGAGAAAAAGTAGCTTGTTTTGGGCTTGTTTTCACAGGCCTGGTTGCTTATTTGTCTCGCGAGATCTGGCAACACTGACACTGGAATGTTTGCTAATTAGCCAATGAGCTAATGAGCTAACTAAATGTTTCAACTAACCATTTATATGAATGAAGCTCGACATTTACAGCTAAAATGTACGGTTTGCTTGTGGGCTAATATCAAATATTTCAGTTGCTAACATTACCTTAAAAGAAGTAACACTGTTTGGGATGGGGACAGTGGTTAGCTAGCTCGCTATAGCATACAGCATACTCCTTGGCGACTTTGAAGGCTGCAACACTTTTTTCCCTCCCCCTTTTTCTATAGTTTGCAAGTTAGCCACTGGAATGTTTGCTATTAGCCCACAAGCTAACCAAATGTTTCAACTGAAGATACCCAGCTTGAAAAAAATCACATCATGTAACCATTTATATGAATGAAGCTAGAAATTTTCAGCTGAAATGTACAGTTAGCTTGTAGGCTAATATCAAACATTCCTGCAGTTAACGTTAGCTTACAAGAAGTAACCCTGTTGGGATGGGAACAGTGGTTAGCTAGCTAGCGAGCTAGCTTTAGCATATAGCATACACCCTGGTGACTTTGAAGGCTGCCTGATTGATTATTAAGGAGAGAGTTCAAGAAGTGAACATACTCTCCATTTTTACTGTATTTGTAAATGATTAAATTATTTTGAAATGAAAAGATTAACATTGTTGTAATTCTTTGTTCTAACTGGTTGATGGAAGCTGGAGACTGAGTGCTGCTTCTCTCAGTGACACTCAACAGTTACAGTCAGTTTATGACTGACAAGGTAAAAACATATGTGAGCAATTAAATGCCAAAGATTTCTTGTGACACAATAGGCTAGTTTTCTGTTTTGGCTTTTGTCATAATTACAACATTAAATTACCACTATTACTGGTATTATCTTCTCACTCTGAGGCTCGTTATGTTTCTACTTGTTGTGTGTTGGTGAAAAGATGATAATTTACTCTGTTGTTGAGTAAATAAATTGAGATTTGAGCCCTGCAGGCTTTGTTTGTCTCAAGGTAATGAAGGATTATTTTGTTTCTCAGGTGGAATAGATTAAATATTTAGACTCTGATTGGTGCTTATGAGAGGGCTGCAATTATTTTAGAGAATGATTGATCAGAAAAGTGGATTTTTCTTAACAATCACAACAGATTAAAAATATTTCAGTGAGAAATGTTTGAGTTCAATGCAGCGCAGACAGGAAATCATTAGACTGTAATGACTACTTGTATTCTAACCTAGATGATTGTGTAAAATGTGAATCTTTCTGAGGCTGAGACTCTGGCTGTTGATTTATCAGTAATAATATATTTGACTGATGTTATGAAGAGATGAATGAGTGAACCACTGGGCTCAGTGATTTCACCACTTTTATTACCATCATCATAGAAAGTACCTTTACCAACCATTATTTTATAATGCTTATAATTCTGTGTTTAATGTTCCAGTGGAGCTGTTCCACATGCAGGTTGTACCTGAATATTTCCTTAATATCAGCTTTCATTCAGACCTCCCACTGAAACATCTCGGCCCTGATTGATAGTTGAATGAATAATAACTCAGTCTTTGAAACAGGATGCTGGGAGCACAGCTCTGCCTCTCTGCTCCAGTTTAAAACAGGGAGGAAAGAGGAAATGATTGACAGCTCCCACTGACTTCACATCTCCTGCAGCTGCATCAGGAGAAGGAGCTCAGAGGACAGGCTGCTGTGGCTGCAGAGCACACTGACTTGTTGTTGTTAGAGTGGTTGAGAAGAACGATTCTGTAGCTGATGGTAAAAGTTGCATTATGCACATATCATCCAAATCTGATGTTTCCAGTGTTCTGGCATTTGTCCAGCTGAGCCTGACTAAAAACAAAAGCATCTTTGTGTGAAAACCTTCACCTCACGCTGTGTAGTATTTTAGCAAGCCCTTCAGCAAAAGGCTTTGAAGAAGAAGATGCTCTGTTGTCTCGACCTCCCCACAGAACAAAGCAAGCTGCCACCTTAACATGTGTAACCCCTGTGAGTCACCTCCCCACTGTAGCAGGAGTGTGTTTCTCTGTGGGAGGTTTACAGAGCAAACAGCAGTGAGAGTGAGAGGAAAGAAAAGAGAGACAGACAGAGAGACAGAGTGAGAGATGTGTGTCTGTACAGACATGGAGAATGTGTCTTTGAGATCAGTCCTTCAGGGAAAATGATAAATGGGATCAACAGCAGTGTGTTGATGTTGTTCTGCCTCAGTGACACAGTGAGTCAACAGCTGCTTGCTTTGCTGAAAGCCTCTTATCAGCCTGACTTCCCTCCACATATTCACACGTGTGTATGCACACAAACACACACACAACTGCACGAGCAGAAATCTGAGCTCAGCCTGTCCCCGAGGGTGAGTCCAGACTCTCTGCAGAGGAAACTCCTTTTACTTAGAGCTCGTAGATGTGGATATGAGACATGAGGAGTCAGTTCAACAGTGGTGGTCTTTATGTACAGCTGTAGTGTGAGTAGCACATAAATCCAATAACAGAATGAATTCAGAGGCTTGATATGGTCTGAAGTTTCCTCTCTGATCTGCAGCATATTCATTTAAGTTCACATCGTAGGACTGCTGGAGAACTTCTGCCTGATCATAGTGAGAGTCACAGTAACAACAATAAAACCAATCCACTCTTTGTTATTCAGCAGAAACCCAGCAAAGTATTGTTGCTTCAGTTCTGCTCTGCTCCCAGATTGTGTATCGTACGGTCCATAAGTCCTGCTTTGACATCTGTGAGTTCTCAATCAGCCCAGATATATTTCCTCTTATGCTTTATATCTCAGTGCTCTGGCTCTGCATCACACATTTAGCATTCTCTATATCAGTCTCATATTAGAGTGAATGGAGGCAGGGGGATGTTTAAAGGCTCCCATAAGGGCTGTTTATATCTCACACTGCTGATGGAGCTCTGACTATATTGGAGGAGACGATCTCACTCGTCTTCTGCACAGCAGCAGTAGTAGTGTGTGAGAAGGGTGTGTGTGTGTGTGTGTGATAAGCACAGCTGAGTAGAGTTTTGACACTCGGGCAGCTGTTTATTTGAGAAATGAACAGTCTGTTGAATCTAGTTATCAGTTGAAGTGTGAATGTACATGTTATGTTTCTCACTAAAGACAGTGGAGATAAGATGTTTTCTCTTCTTTCCTTCAGGCAGAATTCATTTTCAAATTATTTCAAACTTGTTAATGTGTTCATGATGTACCTTTGCATATACTGAGGCAAAACTAGGCCAATTATGGAACCTGAAAATCTTGGAGTTACACAGAGAATATTAAAACACCACCCTCTGTGTCTGAATCAACAGGAAGGTGCTGTAGACTTGTATTAAAGCCACAGTATTCAGAACAATGAGCCAGTGTGTTACAGAGAGTAACAGAATAACTGATCATCAATAACATGTTTCTAGTGGCGTTTCCTCATCTGTTAATGAGCTGCAGAGTTTTTGTTCAATGCATTTGTTCTGTCTATCAGCCCTGCAGTTTACCCATGGGACTCATTTTATTTCTTCTTCTATCAGATACAAAGAGAAGCAGCAGGAGGAGATGAAGCCACCCGTCCCCTCTTTTCTCTTTCTTATTTTTATATATTTAACCAGAATTAGTGAAGGTAGTCATGCAATCAGTGTGTGAGTGTGTGTGTGTGTGTGTGTCTGGTTTTGTCCTTTACTTAAAAACTATCCATATTTATGTATCCTCTCAGCTGTGAGTATTTTTTACACAGTGAAACATATTAGCATATTTTCTTCACGCTGTTAATGTGCTGATGCAAATCAGTTAAACACTCAGTGATCTGATCTTTGAAATATTCATGTTGTGATTTGTCAGACTTCCACATGTGACTGTGATTTATTTCCAGTATGAAGTTGTGCTGTGTTGCTGTCTGGTCCCAGCAGTGTTCCAGTAATGTGTTCTTGTACAGAGGCTGAACTGGGCTGCAGCTCTTTGTCACAGCGAGGTGAAGAGGCCTTCTGATGAGTGTTTGTCTGCTGGCTGCTGCTGCTTGAAATGACAGTGAAGTGTCTTTGCAATCCATTCAGTCCATAATAAGCCCTCTCACATTCACTGAAACCTCCAAAGGGAACTTTTTGGAGGACACACATTTACATGGAACAAGCTTCAATCAACAAGTAATCCCACAAGATGAAGTGTTTGAAAATACAGACATGTTTCATAACTTCTCTTTAATTCATGTATGGGACACTTTTTCCAAACTGACCATGTTTCAAGGCTCATAAAAACAAAAGCCATGTAGATCTTAACAGGTAATGCAGCACTATAGCAGTGATGGCTGGATCAGTCAGAACCCTGATCTTGTTTTTAAGTCTGTGTCCTGACTGTGAAGGCTCATGCACATGCATTTGTTTCTACAGTAGAAAAGGTGACTGGAGATCGAGCGTCGTCTCTTTCTGTGATTCTGACAGTTTTCAGAGGAGATGTTTGCTGTTCATGCTGAAATGCCAGTGGGTGTTTATAGCTGTACTCTGTCTTCCCCTCTGCACTGTCTTTGCCTCTCACGGTATTCATGACAAGTTTCAAACCTGTCTCTTTTCCTCCATGACTGCAGAGT